>NC_133326.1:78745703-78985703 GCF_042186555.1 Aquarana catesbeiana | reverse complement strand
GCGTGTGTATGTAATTATTACTTGGCGAGGATGAGAACAAAGCCGTCAAAGTCTACAGCTAGCGAGGTGCTGCTTCATCAGATGGTATTTTGGGGAATCGTTGTTGGGACCAGTTCAGTTCCTCGTCCTATTGTGTTGGCAGTCAGCTGAGTTCTCGTTTTAGTAAGCAGTCAAGTTTTTTTTTTTTTTTCTCTCTCTCTAAGTGTCAGGTTACTACTAGGTGCATCTGCAGCAAGTGAATAGCTTAGCTGGCAGGTTGTGTAGTATTTTGAAGAGCAGCTGATCTGTACAAAGCAAGTCTGTCTACAGTGGAACATCAAACTGGATCTCATTACAAACATGAAACGTGTATGGACAAAATCACTCGAATAATAGATTTCCCAGCTGCTTATGTTTACATTGGCATGCCATGTGTAACAATAGCAAATTATATGTGTTTTATGGAGTAATAAAAAAAAAAAAAAAAAAAAAGCAAAGTGACCTCTGGGGTGGTTGACGTTATCTGTCAGCAGGTCTGCTTGAGCTATTGTAGGACTAGCGTCATAGGGTTTATATATTGTGTACTGAAGATCTGCTTCCAGAAGTGCTGAACTGCAGGTGAGTGTGGGTCATTTCATCAGATAAAAGAATCCTGTTTAAAAAAACAAAAAGAAAAACAACTTGATAAAAGATCAGATGCCACTGTTCCCTACCGACTCTACACCGAGAACTGAGCGATCAAAGAGCACAGGTCACTCAGTTTTCGGGTCCCCTCTAAGCAGAGAGCTGTGAGTGTCAGTCACTGCTCTGTTCTATGCCCCTCCCAGTGCTCACTGGATCGCTGGGCTGTGGAGGGGGGCGGGAGCAGCTGGCTCAGGCTCTCAGTGGCGCAACATTGTCAGGATCTTTCAAGAGCCTGAACCAGCTCTGTGATGTCAGCTGACAGTGCTCTTTAATTGGCTGTCGGCTGAATCTGGGCTACTGGAGTGCACTTAGTTCTGCACACCTGTGATCCATAGAAGTCTGACCGAAATAGACATACTTTTCCATTCAGTTTATATCCATTTATCATGTCTGTTTTTAGTTGCTGAAGAAAATAGTCATAAGTGGACAAAATAAGAAACAATTTATTTTCTTTTAAATAGACATGATGCATGTCCGTTTAAATCCATCTGCCCCCGAGACCTACATTTGTAGTTCAGTCTGGATCTGTCTGAAAAACTGACACAGATGAAGACTAAACACTTTTGTGAAAGAAATCCGTAATCTACATCCCCAGTTTGAGGTTTCCTGCAGTTTAGGTCAGATTCTGTTTTATGTCCCAGTTAGTGGTGGAAGCATTTCCTTCTGTTTATGAACATTGTTCTAGTGGTTTACTTCACCTGTCTGGCCATTGTATCTGCAGCTTTTATCTGGTCTTCTGATCACTGGCTGGACCAGCCTTTCACAACTTTTTTTAACACAGAAGAATCTTTGAAGTAATTTTCAGGTCTCAGGGAGTCCCTGATAGACTATTTCACCTTCAATTCATGGTATGTTATCCTAATCAGTACCTTTTTGTACATACAGTATAATAATAAATATTGTAGCATTCCTAGCGTATTTGACACCCAACAGCAGATTTTTTTTAATTTTTTTTTTTTTATCAATAATCATGAAAGTAAACCAATATTAATGACCAGAAAATAAATGCAAATTGCAGTACTCTTTTACATTGCTTTTTAGTGAAGAAATGTCCTCTTACATTGGTAGTCATTGGGAAAGTGTCTTCTCACCTTCGTGGCCAGTGGGAGAAGGACCCTCCTTAGGCTGCGCCAGCTGGAGAAACCTTTGGAGGAACCCTGGATTGGAGGCTGAGCTAGACCAATTTAGTGGAATACTGGGAAGTGGTTTTAAAGTATACAGTGGCTCTAAAAAGTCTACACACTCCTGTTTAAAATGTCAGGTTTCTGTGATGTAAAAAAGAGACAAAGATAAGTAATTTCATAACTTATTCCACCTTTTGATGTGACCTATAAACTGTACAACTCAACAACTTGGGGCAACTGCCATCATTTTAAGTGCCTCTGATTAACCCCAAATAAAGTTCAGCTGTTCTTGTAGGTCTTTCCTGACATTTTCTTAGTCGCAACCTTCAGCAAAAGCCATGGTCCACAGAGGGCTTCCAAAGCATCAGGGGGATCTCATTTTTAAAAGGTATCAGTCAGGAGAAGGGTACAAAAGCATTTCAAAGGCATTAGATCTACCATGGAACACAGTGAAGACAGTCGTCATCAAGTGGAGAAATTATGGCACAACAGTGACTTTACCAAGAACTGGACATCCCTCCAAAGTTGATTAAAAGACAAGAAGAAAACTGGTCAGGGAGGCTGCCAAGAGGCCTACAGCAATATAAAAAGAGCTGCAGGAATACCTGGCAAGAACTGGCAGTGTGGTACATGTGACAACAATCTCCCGTATTCTTCATATGTCTAGACTATGGGGTAGAGTGGCAAGACTGAAGCCTTTTCTTACCAAGAAAACCATCCAAGCCCAGCTAAATTTTGCAAAAGCACATCTGAAATCTCTCAAAAGCACGTGGGAAAATGTGTTCTGGTCTGATGAAACCAAGGTTGAACTTTTTGGCTATAATTCCAAAAGATATGTTTGGCACAAAAACAACACTGCACATCACTAAAAGAACACCATACCCGCCGTGAAGCATGGTAGTGGCAGCATCATGCTTTGGGGCCGTTTTTCTTCAGCTGGAACAGGGACCTTCGTCAATGTAGAGAGAATTGTGAACAGTTCCAAATACCAGTCCATATTGGCACAAAACCTTCAGGCTTCTGCTAGAAAGCTGAACACAAAGAGGAACTTCATCTTTCAGCATGACAACGACCCAAAGCATACATCCAAATCAACAAAGGAATGACTTCACCAGAAGATTAAAGTTTTGGAATGGCCCAGCCATAGCCCAGACCTGAATCCCATTGAAAATCTGTGGGGTGCTCTGAAGAGGGCTGTGCACAGGAGATGTCCTCGCAATCTGATGGATTTGGAGTGTTTTTGCAAAGAAGAGTGGGCAAATATTGCCAAGTCAAAATGTGCCATGGTGATAGACTCGTACCCAAAAAGACTGAGTGCTGTAATAAAATCCAAAGGTGCTTCAACAAAGTATTAGTTTAAGGCTGTGCACACTTATGCAACCATATTTTATTTTTTTTTATTTTACTTCCCTCCACCTAAAAGATTTCAGTTTGTTGTTCCATTGCATTGTATAGTTTTATAAGTCACATTAAAGGTGGAAAAAGCTCTGAAATTATTTCTTTGTCTCTCTTTTTTTTTTTTTTTTACATCACAGAAACCTGACATTTTAACAGAGGTGTGTAGACTTTTTGTATCCACTGTATGTACAATTAGTAAACTCTCCTATAAGCTTTAACATGTTAATGTAACTTTAAAAGTGATTTTCAATACTTTTTAGACATTTGCAGCTTGCATTAAAATGATACCAGGTGATCTTGCTATGGAGGTTTCTTATTCAAGTGCCTCAATTTTTGGCAGAGGGACAGAGCATTGTTACCCTATTGTGCTGCTGTTTTGTCACCCTGTAACAGGGGCTTATGATGGTGACAAGTGGCATTTTAATACAGATTATGCAGGCATTGTTCACTGTTGTCATGTTCATGAATTCCCCTGTTGTCCCCATCGTAAAATCCTTACCCAAGAATTGAGAGTGGGCAGAAGGAAGTTATCAGCACTGAGATGCAATACAAGATGAAAACAAGGTAAAAACAAGTCGTTTATTACGCACGTGGTGATGGTTTGATACACAATGCTTAAAGCGGTATTAAACCCAAAAGCAAAAATGTAATATATTGCAGCATAACAATTATTAGATTTGGTGGCTGCATTGGTAGTCTTTTTAAGCTCTTTATTTTAACCATGATGTCCTACATCCCATAAGTCTTCATGGCCATTTTTTTTTCTTTCATCTGTAGAAGGGGCTTTCTCAGCTAAGCACACCCTTATGCCTGGGATAAGGGCAGATGGATTCCAGGAAGTAAATGCTGCATGAATCATCTGACCTTATTCAAGATGGCCACAGTTAGAAATGCTAGAGGGTGTTTTTCAAAGTGATTTCTCGGCAAAATAATAGATGGATGGGGAAGTTTGCGTTAAGGATTAAAAATTAATTTTGACAGTGTTTTCAGTTTGTGGTGCTCAGATGTAGTTTAGTTCCTCTTTAATTGCATATGATATTTCCAACCTTCTTTTTTTAATACTTTCCTAAATGTTGCCCTTATCCACAGGGTTTAGACCTTACAGTCGAGGTTGACGTACGTTCTCCCAGTTACTTGGAAGTCTTGGCATCATGTCTGTCGTGATTCACTTCCTAATTATATTCTTCTATACTATACCGTGGTTGTAAAAGTAGAAGGGTGTGTTGTATTTTTTTTTTTTAACCTTGATGCATTTTCTGCATTTAAGGTAAAAACCCTCTGTGTGCTGTATTGGTGGTTACTTTGCTATGTATTTTGAAGAATGGGCAATCTTTAGAATACAGTAAACATGGTTTTGTTGCAGTGATTCTGTAATTTATTCCTATTTCCCCCAGTTTTATTTATTTTTAGGCTCATGAAACTGTAGTTTAAGAGATCTAACGCTTTATTATTTATGCAGTTGATTTTCAGTCCAGCTGTTGTAAAGTATACTGTATGTCCAACCATAATTTTTTTTTTTTTTTTTTTTTTGTGATAGAGTGCCTACATTTTCTGTCTTGCTGACAACCATTTCACCAGTCAAGAAGTGAAGAAAAACCTGCAACAGTGACACAGACTAAAGAAATCTGTCAGAGGTTCTAGCCTTCCCCTTTAATAAAAAAGCACTATTATTTATTTCTGTCTGTGTTGCTGTTAGCGTTCCCCTCACTTCCTATTCTGCTGACAACAGTTTCACCAGACAGGAAGTAAGGCTGGCCATATATGTTTTGAGGGCTGATAGAAAAAAAATCAGATTCCCCATCCACACAATACAGTGCCTAGCATAAATGAGTACACCCCAACAGATTTGTCAGAAAGCCTTTTACTTTACTTTCAGATTTTCTATGGGACACTATACTACAAAATACTTCCAACAATTGGGGGCCTTTAATTGCAAGCAATATTTGTTAATTTGCACACACAGTATTTTTCCTAACAACAAATTAATTTTAAGACCATGTTGCAAACATGAATACACCTCAGTGAAAGTCTTAGGAGCAAAGCTACATTTTAGATAACAACAAAATCACAATTAACAAGAATTCAACTACAGGTGAGTCTGATTATTCATTAAACAGGTGTCCAGCAGACGATTATAAAAGGGCGTTGCGTAACAAAGAAAAACCTTACCCATTTCATGCTGTCAGCAGTGGCACCACATGGAAGAGAAATGTCAAAAGGCCTGAGGAAGAAAATAATTTCTTTACACAAGAAAGGTGAAGGCTACAAGAAGATGAGCAAAGCTTTACTTATCAGTCAGAATACTGTAGACAGAGTGATACAAAAATGTAACAAAGTTGGAACTGCAACTATCTCTGAGATGTCCAGGCCATCCACAGAAAACACCTTGACAGGAGCGTCTTCTGATGAAAAGGGTTAAAGAAAATTGCCATGTAAGTTCACTGCAGTTAGCTAAAGAAGTAGAAAGCCAAACTGGGGTGATTGTTTCCCGTGACTCAATACAGCGTACACTGCAGAAGAATGGCATGCATCGGTGTCGTCCACGAAGGAAGCCTCTCCTAAAGCCCATGCATAAAAAAAGCCTGCCTAGAATTTGCCAGGGCCCATGCTGAAAAAGATTACTGGGACTCTGTACTCTGGTGTGATTAGACCAAGATAAATGTTATTGGAACTGATGGCTTCAAGCTGTATGGTGTCACAAAGGTGAGGAGTACAAAGAAAAATGTATGGTGCCTACAGTCAAACATGGTGGTGGCAGTGTCCTTCTGTGGGGTTGCATGAGTGCTGCTGGTGTCGGAGAGCTATATTTCACTGATGGTATCATTAATTCACAGATGTACTGTGCTATTTTGAAAGAGAAGATGCTACCATCACTTTGTGCCTTGGTTGTCATACACTTTTCCAACATGACAATGACTCAAAACACACATCTAAGGCCACTGTTGCATTTCTGAAGAACAGTGAAAGTGATTCAGTGGCCAAGTATGTCTGTCTCCTGATCTGAACACAATCGGGGAAAACCTATGGGGAATTCTGAAGAGACAAGTTGAGCATCACTCTCCATCTAGGCTCTAAAAGGTCGTTCTTGAAGAGTAGAAAGATAGATGTTGCAATATGCAACTTGTTCGTTCAATGCCTAGAAGACTTGGTGCTGTCCTTACAGATAATGGAGGTCACACAAATTAAGAGATGTAGTAGTTTTTGTTGTGGGGTGTATTCATTTTTGCATCAACTAATTTGAGTAAAACTGAAGATTTTGTAATCTAAGTTATATTCTTAACCTTGCTTTCATGTAATAAGCTAAACAGTGTTTCTCAACTCCAGTTCTCAAAGCGCCCCAACAGGTCATGTTTTCAGGATTTCCCTCAGATGAAACAGCAGTGGTAATTACTAAGGCAGTGAAACTGATCAAATCACCTGTGCAAAATAATGGAAAGCCTGAAAACATGCCCTGTTAGGGCGCCTTGAGGACTAGAGTTGAGAAACACTGAACTAAACAAATGTTCTATAAAACGCAGTTTTGTCAAAATATTGGGAATTATTCTTGTCATCATTGAAAATTTGACTAAAATCTTACTTTTCAAAAGGGGTGTACTCATTTATGCTGAGCCCTGTAGGCGGATGGAGGAATTGCCTCGTCTGTGCCATTGTATCCTGACAGTGGGGCTCCTCCTCTGTCAGAACACAGTGATCAGTGACTGCAGCTGCAAAAGTTTTCCAACAGTCCCGTTCAGCAGAAGTTGATAGATCAACGTTGGATCGTTATTCAGCTGGTCCCTGCTGAATTGGTGGAATTTTGATCCATCTATGGGAAGCTTAAAGGATAAGTTCACCTTTTGGAACCTGTTCCACTTGTATTTAGGGTGGAACATGTAACTTATTCCAGCTCCTGCCCCCCCGGGGGCACACGCTTGCAAAGTTGAAATGCTACATGGTCTGTGCGGGGCTCCCCCACATGGCTGCACCGTTCACCACGTTCCAAAGAGCAGTCAGGAGTTTGGTGGGTCTATGATGCTCCCCAGCACATCATATGTTAAGTTAAATTCGAACCTCACTAGAACATTAATCCTATCATGCAGATCACCTTTTTAGCACCTTCATGCGAAATAATAATGATATGCTTATGGAGGATGTACGCTCAGCAGGGGATGATTAGCCAAAGCTTGCAGCAACAGTTTGAGGTTGACATACGTTCTCCCAGTTGCTTGGAAGTCTTGGCATCGTGTCTGTCATGATTCACTTCCTAATTATATTCTTCTATACCGTGCAGTAAAAAAATCATAATACAAAGGATTGGAAAAGTGTAAAGGATATAAACATGCCTTGGAAAACTTAGGTTGGGCAGATGTATAATTAATCTGGGTATCTCTGGGACCCCAGTTATTCTGATATTTGTGTTTCATATACTTAGGAGGTGGAATTGCTTGAAAACTTTAGAACTGTTGGTAAAAATTAAAAACAAAATGATAAAAGCATTGTTTCCATGACTGAAGGTCCTACTTACACTTTATGTTTTATTGTTTTATAATCTGTCTGTACAATAAAAATGCATTTTGCAATCAGCTGCGTACCACAACATAGTTTAGTGCACTTTCCTCTTAATTTAGGGCATTCACCATCTCTTATGGATATCATACACGCCAAAGCAATAAGGCCTGATTCACACCTATGCAATTTTAGTGCTTTTTGCACTTTGCAGATTTGTACTACAGAACGTGTTCCATAGGAAACCATGTTAAATGGACTGTAGTGCAAATATGCAAAAAGCATTAAAATGCATGGGTGTGAATCAGGCCTAAAAGGCCATCATGATATACCATTTAACATCATTCTTTATTTAAAAAAATCCAGTCACAAAGACAGTGCACGCATAGCTGGTGCACCATGGTATGATTACTTTAAAGTGAATAACATCGCCCCCTTAGGAACCAAGCATCGGAATCGCCTCAGTAGAAAAAAAGGATCCACTTCCAGGTTTGCGCAATGACGTCACAAGCTCTACCCTGGTTTGTTTTGTCATGAACCACGTGACTTCCTCAAAGGGGGGGGACTTTTTTTTTTTTTTTTTTTTTTTTTCCTTTTTTGAGGAAGTTGCGTGGTTTATGACGAAAAGCGAGAACGGAGGAAGGGGATGTAGAAAAAAATGGGGGTGGGATTAGATTGGTAAAAAGTCATATAAACTCTTGCCCCCCAGCCCCCTTTTTTTGTCGAACAACCAGCTCTTTAAAATGATTGGGTAATAAGTAGTCAGTCCTAGCAGATAACCATCACCTGTATATCTTTCTGAAAGAGTGGGTTCTCTGGTTGAGTAATGTCCTCGACTCGACTTATTTAGATTCATGTGTGGCTTTGTCTTGGAATATTTTTATAGGCAGCTGTGCCTTAGAATAACGGGCTTAACTTGAACACAGCCTTTTGAGGCACGGTGGAGAACCAGCTTGTTGTTTCCTGAGGACTTATTTAGAGGAGCTTATAAATAGTGTCTGCCTATAAATATTCACTGTAATATGACCAGAACGTGTAAACTTCTTGACCTAATAATTATGGCCTATATCAGGCAGTTGCAGAGAGTGGTTTATTATGTTAGCATGGCCTACATTTTCAGAGTTCAACACAAACTGAGTTTTCCCTCTATTGATTTGACCAGATGTTATATAGCTTAATCGTTTTTTGTTTAATATCAAATCTCATCCAGTTTGAGCAGCCGTTCCATATGTTTGTAAGTCGTCTGTGTTTTGTCTAGCAAAGTACCATAATATAATATGCTTGAATAGTGCAAGAAACTGAAATCCTGTATATTATTATTATTATTATTATTTATTATTATTATTATTATTATTATTATTATTATTATTATTATTATTATTATTATTATTATTATTATTATCTTACACAAATGGTTTGATATAGAAGAAGGTGGGATCCCTGCGATTTGATGGGTTTTTCTGGCTGATCACTATTGCTTACTTTTGCTCTTTTGTATGCTTCATTCTGTCTTTCCCCAACCTACACCTTCATCTGTTTTCAAATGTGCATATTTAATGTCTTCTGTTAGAATAACTGTGGTAGCTAGATAATGTATGCACAGGCAGCCCCTATTGGCTGCTGTTTAGTTCACCTCAAGGCCTCATGCACACGAGACGCTGTTAAATGCGCGTTCAGAGGCAGTTGGACACTTTTTTTTCCATCTGCCCCTGAACTCATTCGATGTTATCCTATGTGTCCATGTACACAATAAAAAACAGGTGGTGCAGCGTTCAAAATAAAGAGACAATGAAAGTCCAGAAACATTCAATCAATCCGATCGTTCAGGTGTAGTGTGACTTCATGCTGACATCTCAGTGACTTTCTGTGAACCCACCACCAATGTAAAGGATGGCCTCTCACCTTATGGCAGGGACCCTTTGATTATAGAGGGTCAAAAGTGCTTTCCCTTACGGGTCATATGGGGATGGAGCACAGCAGATCCAGATCAGTCAGACAGCAGGACAAATGCAAGCATGTAGCAGCATATGTGGTGTTGTCCCTCGCGCTATGTTGAGTATACGGAATACGTCAATGCCAGAATAAAATGAAATACCTGAGTGTTGTGAAATAATAAGAAATAGTATGAATAGTGATGATGTCCCTGTGGACTGCAGCAAAATCAAAAGTGTTCACATACACTCAACATAATGATAATAATAAAGTGATTTTGCGCTTCTAATCTATCACATAAAAGAGTAAACAACATATATGAGTACTTATGCATGCAGCTATAGTGACTATAAAAATCGGTGTGCTCAGTGAATATGTACCAACAGTGCAAGCATTAAAAAATGCAAAGTGCTTCCCATTGGCTGGGAAGCGACCGCGCTGTTTTTGCTGCTTGTCTGTGGATCCGGAAGAGAGAAGTTGCTGTGGTCAGTGAGGTGGGCAACCCTTCCTTTATTTTTTGATAGGTTCTATATACCGGGAGGACCATTAAGCCATCAGAGAAGTCCCACCTGAACCATTGATAAACTACATCACACAGCATCCACTAAAGAACCTGTTTGATGCCTAAGTTCACCTTTCTTGAGGTGAGAGTCTAGAGAGCCCGGTTTCACCGGATCCCTCCACTTTTACGATATCACCATCACTCCCCCCCCATATTTGATCCCAGTGGATGGAACACATTATTATGAACTTTTGATTTATTTATGCACATCGGCACTTTGGACTACCTTTGTTAGCACTTTGCATTTTTTAATGCTTGCACTGTTGGTACATATTCACTGAGCACACCGATTTTTATAGTCACTATAGCTGCATGCATAAGTACTCATATATGTTGTTTACTCTTTTATGTGATAGATTAGAAGCGCGAAATCACTTTATTATTATCATGTAGCAGCATATGGCGCTCTCCTTGGAAACTGCAGGCCAGTCAGCCTTACATCAATAGTTTGTAAACATTTGGAGGGGGTGATGAGGGACCAAATCCAGGAACTTGTGCAAAATGGTAACGAAAACTGAGCTAAGTCAGGTTAAGAGATACAACCATAATTCTATCACTTTACAAAACTCTGGTTCAGTCGTATCTTGCGTATGCTGTCCAGTTCTGGTTACCAGTCCACGGGAAGGATGTACTTGAACTGCAACAAGTCTTCAAGGAAAATGACCTAGAGTGGCTGATTCTACCAGACCTTATTCAGGCATTTGAATTTGATGAACACTGTGACCTGGGGATCTCTCCACTGGCTCCTGAGTGAATCACCACCAAAATGTAGCCTCCACTTGCTCCTTTTGATCAGTGTTAAGCTGTGCTTGAAGCTGTTGTCCTTTGAGCTGCCTGTCTTCTGATTCTATTGTGGCTTTGGGTCTGCCAGACCTCCTCCTTGTTAGAGTTTCTCCCAGTTTCCAAGTGCCTTTTGATGGTGTTCCGACTGACACCTTGGCTTTCTTTGCAACTTCTCGTTCTGACGTCTTGATCCGTATGTCTGTATCCCCTATATTCATACAAATGGACCAGCCGCTCAGTGATAGACTCATAAGTCACCGGATATACTCAGTTATTGGAGATATTAGGTGGATCTTCCTTCCATTTGAAAAGACAAAATGGGTAATAGTCCTTCACAGACCTTCCTTAGAGTTGCTCCCTGTTGAGTAGCTACTCTATTTTTTTTTTTTTTTTCTAGAATTCTGAACTTCTCTTAATTCCATGATTTTTGGATGCCGGGTAATGCAGAACATACATTGGGAATATAACGCAGATCCTGGTATTATGGGTTTTGCTAGGAAGTTCCATGTTAAGTTGTATTAAGTGGATTAGCTGATGAAACTGCCTTTGAGACCTGTGTGTTTGTGTTTGTGTTTGTGTTTTTTTTTTTTTTTTTTTTTTTTTTTTTTTAACCTGTTTATTTAGTTTACTGAAAAGACTCTTTATTTTTGCTAACTACTGTGTTTTAATAATGCCACCCCACACCCAGACGCACTCCAATGAGCTCACCCCACCTCCTCTCACCACTTGGAGATAATTCTGAACTGTTTTTTTTTTTTTTTTTTTTTTTTTTCCATCACCCCGCATATTTAACATAGATCTGCTGAAAATAGCACAGGCCTTCTGTTTTGATCTTAAAGGCTTTTCAGTGCTGAGTGTTTGCAGGTTTCTGCGTTCTAACTAAAGGCAAACAGAATGTCATGTTTACTTTCAGACAGCTGACTTTGCTTGCATAATCAAGTCAGGAAGGTTTCATGACCCAGTCATGTAACTTTGTCCATTGTTCCACTTTGGCTCAGTGTAGCTCTGACTGTGCTAACAGATCTTTTTCTTGTGACGTCAGTTGTGACATATTCAGCAGCGGCCGGTAGGTCACTGATTTTGACCGATGTTCCAGTTTGATTTTGTGTCTGGTAGGATCTGTTCAGGAAGATAAAGCGTTCAGTATAGGCCGTTCTGTTATAGTACAAATAAGACAGAGGCAGGGTAAGAATACATTTAGCTCTTAGTAGCTGAGCTAACTCTACTGAACATATCCTAGGTTTTCTTCTCTTTTCTACATCTTCTTAAAGCAGAACTTTTACTAAACTTAAAGCCCAACTCTGTGTGTAATGATTTTACTAGTCTCCAATGTGGTGGTGTGTCTTTTACCTTTTGGGTGTTCTTGTTCTTTAAACTGATTTAAAATAGTTTTAACTTTAACAAATGGTACAGCTCCCGCAGTGCTTCTCTCTTAGGACATGAACTCTGCATGTCTCCTAGACACAAGAGCTGATGTGGTATCTCTGCTCCGCCCTCCAGTTGGTCAACCACAGGAAGCTAGTAAAAGTATTGTCTGGAGTTGTGCTTTAAGGTCTCAGGTACACAGGGCATCTTGCAACCTCTCCTGGCAGCAGCGTTTTGGCAGAAAAAAAGCTTGACACTTTTACAAGCTTTTTAGGTGCATTTACAATTGTCAAGAGCTTGGACGTTAATTCATTTTATTGGCCAGAATAATAATTTATTCTGGCCATTGAAGTGAATTAACGCTTAAGCACTAAACATGTTTAGCAGCGTCAAGTGGTTTTTGTCAAAAAAAAAAAAAACTCTGCTGCTCCTGGAGACAATGGCAGTGTTGTGGTTTTTTTTTCCTCTCCCTGACTCTAACCTCTCCTGCTACTAAATGCTGCTAAAAGTCTATGTATGCATGGACACATAGCCTAACATGCAGGGGGGAAAAAAAACATCAGACGTCCCTAGAGCAGCTGGGGCTGGGGGGGGGAGCTGAGTCATGGCTCTGTGCCTAAATGAACACACAGAGCAGCGGTGCGGCTCGGGTGCCCCCATAGCAAGCTGCTTGCCGTGGGGGCACTTGGCTGGAGGGAGGGGCCAGGAGCACCAGAGAAGGATCTGAGAAGAGGAGGATCTGGGCTGCTCTGTGTAATGGTTTTGCACAGAGCAGGTAAGTATGACATGTTTGTTTGTGATTTTTAACAAAAAAAACAAGACTTTAATATCGCTTTAAGCTGAAATCCAGGCTGGAAAACAAAATGTGCACATTGTTTGTTTCAGTTGGGTATTGTATATAGATTTATTGCTAGCTGCCCATTAACGATTCGAGTCGGCATGAACTGTCCGAGATTCGAACAATGTATGGCCGTCCTAATGCAGCCTCTTCTAATACTCCTAGGAACAATAAGCATTTAATCCTTGCACTGTCAGGCTACCCCCCACTGCAAGGGTATCCATCATTTATTTATTTTTTTTTATAATCCAGCTTTAAAGCTCTTTTAACAGTCCTGCCAGAATGGATTATTAGGAGGACTGAACAACCTTTTATGAAGAAAGTGCTGCTCCAGGCTTCTTCCAATGCTACTTACAAAACCAGAAGAAATCTAAGGTTTTTCTTCTAAATTAGGTGCGGTCAGTGTTTCACATTTTCATATTGTGTGATTTTTGATTGCAGCTTCTTGCAAATGATTCTTCATAGTACCATTTCTCATCCTACAGTACATGACCTATGTGGTGGTTGCTGATCTTGAAGACGAAGGTGATATAACCAAAGAATGAACTGGTTTGCATTACTATCAGTTGAGTTTCAGGGCCATGCAGAATGCAGTTGGTTGACAGTACATACTTTTTAAATAGTTCACCCATTTTATTGTAAACAAACTTGCTGTGGGTATTTTGAGCTTTTTCTGGACTCAACTGTACAATCTGTTAGACCCCTTTCACACTGAGGCAGTTTTTAGGCATTTTAGCGATAGAAATAGCGCCTGAAAACTGCCTCCCATGCTGCCCGAGTGCTTTCACACTGGGGCAATGTGCTTGCGGGACGTTAGAAAAAACCCTGCAAGCAGCATCTTTGGGGCAGTTTGGGAGCGCTGTATACAGCACTCTCAAAATGCCCCTGCCCACTGCTTCGGAAACACAGGCATTTTTAACCCCTTCTTTGGGGTTAAAAACTCCAGCTAGCGGCCAAAAAAGCGCTGCATAAACGGCAGTGAAGCGCCACTAAAACGAGTGGTGCTTTACCGCTAACGCACGGGCGACCCCAGTGTGAAAGGGGTCTTGGTGCCTAAACTAGGGTTTATAGGCCCCAACACATCAGAGAGGTCTGTCTGCTGTGGCGTCTTGCTTTCATTTGTGTCCTCTGCCTACCAAAAAGCCTTGATCTGTCTAATGCTTTCCTTTGCTAGGAAAGTTATTCTTCTAAACTGGAAAAAGATTGATAGCCCTGAGTGATGGATCAAAGATTGACGATATAGCTGACTATACAAGGCTCAAATTTCTTCGGATTCCTGTGAATCAGCTGCAATTCGAGTTGCAGGTAGCCCTGATGACACCACCCACCATGACTAACTTCAATTGAGAAATCGAAGGAAATAAAGATAAAGTTGGCCAAACAGTGACTGCAGCCAGTCAGCCGTGGGAGCTGTGGCTGTCACAATACAATACCCAGCCGTGGGAGATTTCTCCAGCTGTGGAATATGTGGATTTCTCTTGTTAAGCTCACTGGGATGAAAGAGAAATCTTTCCTAGTGTGGCCAGCTTTAGGCTTTGTGCACAGTCAAGCTAGAACAGAAAAGGACTTCCCCAAATTGTTGCTACATGGGTGGATGTGGACAATTGTCAAAAGCCTTTGTATGTTGTAGCAATAACAATACCCTTCACTGTTTAAAGTGGAGTTCCACCCACTTTTACAACTCTTCAGCATCCCTCACTAAACTGTGCACTGTAAACGAATTGGATATTTTTTTATTTTTTTTCTCAGCACTTACTGTATATCTGCTGTATTCATTTTTCACTTCCTCCTCCCTGGCCGCGGCCCATTGCATCATTTCCTGTTTGCAATGCCTTCTGGGAAGGGGACTTCCTCTGAAACTGCCGTTGCTATGGAAACCTGACCTGAAACCTATTACACTGCTTGTGCTGCACTGAGCATGTGCGAGATCTGCAAGGTTGAGATCCAGGAAGAAATACAGTCTGGCTTCAGATGCCCATACTTAAGATGGCCACGGCCTGCTGTAAGTTTATAAAATAACAAACTACTTCTATAAACTAACAAAACAGACCTTAGTTTACAGACTAACCTTACTAGAATACATTAAGCTTGTGTATTATAGGGGTATTTTTATTTAAAAATTATAATTTCGGCCGGAACACCACTTTAACTCCCATCGTTTTGGTGGGGTGTCCACATACTTTTGGCCATTTATGCATAATTTCTGAGTAACGGGGAAGGAAACGACATTGTCGCAAGATTGTTACAAAGTTGAACAAATAAAAATGTCCTTGGCTAGGAACATTGTATTGGAGGTCAGGGAATATTGCTACATTTGCCAGAAGCAGCTAAGTAGAGCTTTTTCAAAGTTTTGAAGACGGGGATACGCAGGCAGGCCAGCCCCAGCTCAGTCCCATCATGGAGCCCCAGAATAAGATGGGTGATCACATCACAAGACACTTATGGGTATTGCACTGACGCGCAATTGTCAGTTAAAGCGACGCAGTGCCCAATCGCAAAAAGGGCTCTGGTCAGGAAGGGGGTAAAATCTTCCGGGGCTGAAGCGGTTAATGTATAGAATGCATTAAGATAAAAAAAAAACTTCTGACTTTATAAGCACTTTAAGCTGCAATATATATTATATTTTTGGGTTTAACACTACTTTAAAGCCCTTGCTCAGGTTCTTTAGTTACCCACAGCCATTACTAAAGCCAGGCATAGATGGCTCGAATTTTGGCTGTTCAGCCCACAAGAGACAGAGAGAAAATCAATCGATTCTCCACCATCCACAGCATGGATGAAGGAATCTCTATTGTATTCTGACATCTACTGCAAACAGTGACTGCATCTTACAGAGGCGCTAGTCCATCTAATACTGGAGATGTAGAATGCTGCCTAGTCCATCTAATACCGGAGATGTAGAATGCTGCCTAGTCCATCTAATACCGGAGATGTAGAATGCTGCCTAGTCCATCTAATACCGGAGATGTAGAATGCTGCCTAGTCCATCTAATACCGGAGATGTAGAATGCTGCCTAGTCCATCTAATACCGGAGATGTAGAATGCTGCCTAGTCCATCTAATACCGGAGATGTAGAATGCTGCCTAGTCCATCTAATACCGGAGATGTAGAATGCTGCCTAGTCCATCTAATGAGTGAAGATCCACTTTATTTAAGCTGAAAAGCGCAATTCAAGCTTTAGTTGGTGGTGGGGTCATTTATAGATCCATTTTCTAAAACATACTAAAACGACCATCATTCTGGTTTTCTACACCCCTGCTCATGTATTTTGTCTGTTTCTGTAGTAACATAACAGAGCTCTTCTTGTTTTTCATCTTTATTGCTTCTGCGGACTGTTGTGGTTCCCTTTTCTTGATATCCTGAACTGAAGCAAAATACAGCTGAGTTCACAGGAGGAGAAATACAAACATCGCTCTGCTTGCCAAAGAAGCAGGAAACCGGAGAAGCCCTTGCCTAGCCGAGGAGGGTTTAACAAAATTCTGTCCAATCAAACTGCAGATGCTGTTGCTATGTGCATTCTTTTTCTGCCTCCTTTGTGAAAGGCAAATATCTTGTAGCAGCTCTTAATGAGCATGCTCAGCAGGCAGGATCTGGGTCTAGCACATAACTTGCCACACACTTGTTCTTCCACAATGTTTAGTGCTGTGGAAACAAGGGGCTACATGACAAAGGTGTGGAACGAATTAAGCTCCTCCACACTGCTCTGAGCTGCCAGCAAAAAGACACATCAGCTTTTGTCTGTCTGCAGAAATGAGTGTAACACTCTGTATGCTGATGGAACTTTAGGAATCATAGAGCCTATATAGATCTTCTTGAAGGTTTTCTTTGCTCGGTTTCACACCGGTATTTATTTATTTTATTTATTTTTTAACTTGTATATAAGCTTTTGTAATGAGTCATTTCCTCTAGTGCAGATCACTGAACAACTTGCAGCACTTCCACTGATGTGAAACTTCTAAATAAAAATAAATATATATATCAGCATACAAAAGAAATACTGCGCTTGTGCAAAAAAAAAATCATACAAATAAAGTTAAGCCGTTACAGTGTAAATATTCAGTAGCAGCACCACTAGTGAGATATAATCACATCACATTACATAGCATATACAAAAACTGTTACGCTAAACATAAAATTGCTTATAAAAGTGTTGATAGTAAATAGTCCAATTGTGGAAAAACTCAAACACAAATCCGTGAAATTGCAGATGAATCCAGAAGGCCCTCCACCTCGTGCATATACCAATATAGACTCTTACCAGAGAGCCTGGACCCTTTATTACAGAGGGTCAAACAGGCTTGATGTTTTAATCTTTGCTGGGGTCATCAGCTGGAGATGTGTCCTCGGATCAAATTAAGAACTTTCCTTGCATAATCAGACCACGCTCCATTCACCCCACGACCAGATTTAACCATGCAAATGAAGGAGACGCCAGATAGTGTAAAATCCCAAAAGACTTCTTTAATAAAAGGTATCGCACTTACATCGCGTTGTATGCAACATAGGCGGCCGCCATAAAAACATCCAGACGCTGTAAACGGAACGCGATAGCAGGAAACTGCTCCTTTACCCTGTTTCCTGCTATCGCGTTCCCATTTACAGTATCTGGATGTTTTTATGGCAGCTGCCATTGTTATATACATTGTTGTATACAGCGCTGATTTTTATCAATTTTTTTCAATTTTTTTTTTTTTCAATTTTTTTTTTTTTTGCAGATATTTATTTGTAAAAAAAAAAAAAAGTGTAGCATGCATTTGGAACCACCTTTCACTGCAATTACAGCTGCAAGTATTTTTGGGTATATCTCTACCAGCTTTGCACATCTAGAGTGACATTTCTGCCCATTCTTCTTTGAAAAATAACTCAAGCTCTGCCAGACTGGATGGAGAGCGTCTGTGAACAGCAATTTTCAAGTCTTGCCACAGATTCTCAATTGGATTTAGTTCTGCACCTTGACTGGGCCATTCTAACACATGTATATGCTTTGATCTAAACCATTCCATTGTAGCTCTGGCTGTATGTTTAGGGTCATTGTCCTGCTGGAAGGTGAACCTCCATTCCAGTCTCAAGTCTTTTGCAGACTCTAATGCCGTTTACACACGAGCGGATTTCTCGTCGGAAAAAGATATGACGGCTTTTCCGACGGGATTCCGCTCGAGTTTGCCTTGCATACACACAGTCACGCAAACTTTTGCTGAGATTATGACCGTCAAGAACGCCGTGATGTACAACACTACGACGAGACGAGAAAATGAAGTTTCAATGCTTCCGAGCATGCGTCGAATTGTTTCCGAGCATGCGTAGGGATTTTGCGCGTCGGAATTGCCACAGACGATCGCATTTTCGATAGGAACTTTTCCGGACCGAAAAATTGAGAGCATGCTCTCAATCTTTTGCTGGCTGGATTTCTGCCAGCAAAAGACCGATGGAGCATACACACGGTCGCATTTTCCGATGAAAAACTCTCATTGGTCTTTTGCGGGACGAAATTCCGATCGTATACGCGGCTTTACAGGTTTTCTTCTAAGATTGCTCTGTATTTGGCTCCATCCATCTTCCCATCAACTCTGACCAGCTTCCCTGTCCCTGCTGAAGAAAAGCATCCCCACCACATGATGCTGCCATCGCCATGTTTCATGGTGGGAATGATGTGTTCCGGGTGATGTGCAGTCTTAGTTTTCTGCCAATTTTTTTTGCTTTTAGGCCATAAAGTTCAATTTTGGTCGTCTTCTTATCTGACCAGAGCACCTTCTTCCACATGTTTGCTGTGTCCCCACATGGCTTCCCGCAAACTGCAAACGGCACTTCTTATGGCTTTCTTTTAACAATGGCTTTCTTCTAGCCACTCTTCCATAAAGGCCAGATATGTGGATAGCACTTCTAATAGTTGTCCTGTGGACAGATTCTCCCACCTGAGCTGTGAATTAATGCTCTCCTTGCCCGGCCTGTCAGTTTAGGTGGACGGTCATGTCTTGGTAGGTTTGCAGTTGTGCCATACTCTTTCCATTTTCTGATGATGGATTGAACAGTGCTCTGAGATGTAAAAAGCTTGGGATATTTTTATATAACCTCACCCTGCTTTAAACTGCACAACTTGGTTTGTTCACTAAGGTTCTCTAACAAACCTCTGAGGGCTTCACAGAACAGCTGTAGTTATATTGAGATTAAATGACACAAAGGTTGACTATTTACTAATTAGTTTTCTGAAGATAATTGGATCCACTAGATTTTAGTTTAGGGGTATCAGAGTAAAGGGGGCTGAATACAAATGCACTCCTCACTACTTCTCAGATATTTTTTTGTAAAAAAAAAAAAAAAAAAAAAATTTGCATTTTTCCATCCACTTCACAATTCTGTGCCACTTTGTGGGTCTATCGATCCCATAAAACCCCAATATAAAAATATTTAAGTTTTTGGTTGTAACGTGAAAATATCAATGGGTATGAATAATTTTTCAAGGTACTGTATAATGGGGAGTGGTAATGGATAAAATTGCAGAAATTCATCATCATTCAGTAAAATACATAAAGCTGTTTTGATTAGAGAAATGGAGGTCACTTGGCTTCCCCTTTTTTTTTTTTTTTTTTTTTTTTTTTTTTTTTTATTTATAGGGTTCATGCACAGGGTGGTTTGTAGGCATTTTATGCACCTAGCGTAAATCTCTGCAATACTTTCCTGTGCCCAGAGAGTCACACATGGTACAGCCTACCATAAATGGTTTTACATTGCCGTATTTTAGTAGATGCCGATGCTGCTTTTGCATTGGCGTTGAACCGTGCCTGCACATTAAATGACTTTTCCAAACGCAGAAGATTCATATTCAAAAAAATGCATACTATAATAGTCTGCATGTATGAACCCTAAAGCCTGGTACACACTAGCCTTTCTTTTTATTTATTTTTTTTGTTCAACCCAAGCGGGCTGAATGGGGGGAAAAGAAAAAAACAAACTGAAGAACTCTGAAGCAGCTGCTGGATTAACTATCCGCTGTTCATACAGTGATCTCCTATGCTGATCCATTGTTTTGGCAGGGGAACCGTCCCCGTGTCAGAACATACCAGTCAGCGCTGTCAACCATTGGCTGAGAGTACGGATCTGATGCTGATCAGAAGACCTTTTTCATTCATGCCCTTTCGACAGAAGCCAGTCGTTTGGCTGGCTTCTCTGACTGACTGGTTGCCGTACACACGGGCCGAAGCCGTTTTCTATTCAGCCCGTGTGTACAGGATTTTATTCTTAGACGCTTTCAATGGTGCGATTTCTCAACGGGGTTTCGCCTCTGGACAATACACTGTTAAAGCAAGATTCTCTCACTGCTCCTATTGTATTCTCTATAGTGGAAAACCCAGCAGTCGGTTGTATTTTCTACAGTGAAACGCCCTACGGGCTTATGCAGATGGACGTTCTTGTCCAACACAGCCTTTTCCATTTGAACACAATGCTGCTGAAACGCATCGTGTGTGAAAAGGCTTAGACCTGACTTGCCTGAAATTCAAATGCACCACATTAGGATCTGCTGAGCCCAAAATGCAACAGAAGCAGGTCAAACAGCCAATAAATTGTCATCTACATTACTCTATTTAATGGGAATCTGCTGACCTGCCTTGTAAGTGCATTTCAAAGCAGAAAACACTGTTCATCTACAGGATCCCTGAGGCATTGTAAACACTGACTTCAGCTTGTATAAGAAGAGTGGGTCCATCAAGAGTTTTTAGTGATCATTTTGCAAAGCTGTCATCCACCTTCAAGCCTTTAAAGAAACCTTCAGATCCAGTCTGAGGATGTACAGGTGCAACATGAAACATGGACTTTAATGAGAGCAGTGGGGTTTGGAGTGATCATATAATGAAAGGTGTGCACGGTGATATGGAGACAATCATATATGACTTTTGGGGTGAACTGTCCCAGTAAGGGGAATGTCAGACAGGTTAGAAAACCAATTGCTGTGTCTTACAATTTACAGTGGCTGCCTCCAAGTTTTTGTCTCCTACCCTGACTTTATTTTCATAGTAGGATAAAAGGAGCAGCTTTACTCCTCTTAAATAACATACTCGCCTATCCAACAGCTGCTGCACTGTGGGGTCTGGTGCCACCATCTTGTTTGACATCATCAGAAGGCTGACTGTCTCTTATGTGTCTTAGCAGCCGCCCTCCTGATGACGCTGCATTTTGCATGTGCAGTAGATTATAAGTGGCCCCAAAGCCTCCTGGGTTTTGTAGCCTAGGTATCTCAGGAGGTATCAGGCTGAGAGGAGGGCGGGTTGGTGGTATCATTCTGGCCTAGGGTGGCTGCAACCCATTTTTTTTTTTTTTTTTTTTTTTTTTTTTTTTTTTTTTTTTTGTTTCTCTTCACAGCACACACCAGCAGCCTTTGCTGTAAACTAGTCCTAAGAACTCAAACTCCTAGTACTGCTGAAGTAGGATTGGCTACGGTTTTAAGTTGTGTCGGATTTACTTTAAGCCTAGGTTCACATTTGTGTGCAAAGTCAAGTCGTGCACATTCCCTCAACACAAAAAACATGCATCTTTTTTGCTGGCATCCAGCAGTGCTATTCATTCTTATTGGTACCACACATTTGACATGTGCATTAGCAATGTACCATGTGTTTTGGTGCAGCACAATTTAAACAAAGTGTTGCACTTTCTCTTGTGTGATTTTTTTTTTTTTTTTTTTTTGCATGTAGGGCAGTCCATTGAAATTAAGCACAGAAAATGCACTTCTGCGTTGCACCTATATGGGTGTGAACAGAGCCTAAAGCCTGGTATACACTACTAGGTTTTTTTGTTATTCTATTTGGGTTTTTTTTTGTGTTTTCATTCAACCCAGTGGGCTGAAAGGAAAAAAATCTGACTGCTCTGACTATTTTTATGCGATGTTAGTACAGGGATCTCCCCTGCTGTTCTATTGTGTTCTGGCAGGGGGACAGCCCCCTGCCAGAACCCTCCAGTCAGTGCTCTCAGCCATTGGCTGAGGGTGTTGAGCGGGAGTTGGTCGACAGACCTTTGGTCACTCCCCTTCAGTCGAATGTTGGCCGGTTTCTATTGAACCAGCCGCTGCCGCCCGACGTTCGGCCCATGTGTACTAGGCTTAAGGCTGCATCCACAAATGCCTAGGGAAGGCTGGATGTCCAGCTAATCTCTGCTCTAGAGCTTCAACAAGATTGAGTTATTCCACCACAATCTACCCATAACTGAAATATCCATTTTGGGTGGAGGGAGAAACCTGGCCATAGAGTAGGAAAGGTACAGATTTCATTAACTGAATAAAATGTTACTGGAGTCAGGCTACAAAATGGTATCTGGTAAAATAACACGTCTAACTACAGCTGCCAGTTTCATAATCTTTTCACTGTACTTGCCATGAACAATACAATTGCAGCTCTTCTTTCCTGGGAAATGATTTGATAGTTCTGGAAAATGAAATGACTGACATTGACTCATGACTCCTTACCAGCAGACAGGTAGACGGCTGTAAAAGTTTGTTTTTATGCCTGCTCTGGCTCATTGTGTCTTGCCTGGAGTGCTGTCATTTGACTAGTCAGCAAGAGACCCAGAAGCTGATTTTCAAAATGCAAAACCTATATCTTTTTACAGCAATCAGTTTGACAGTCTGCAAACATTCACTGCAGGTGAATCATCCTGGTGCTTTTAGTTTTTCAATGACCCTGCTTGGTTCACTACCCGTGAATTGTTCTTAAAAGTAACCCTTAATGCTTAATAAATATTCAGCCCCTGAATATTTTACCCCCTTCCTGACCAGAGCACTTTTTTGCGATTTGACACTGCGTCGCTTTAACTGACAATTGCGCGGTCGTGCGACGTTGCACCCAAACAAAATTGACATCCTTTTTTTCCCACAAATAGAGCTTTCTTTTGGTGGTATTTGATCACTTCTGCGGTTTTTTATTTTTTGCTTTATAAACAAAGAGTGCCAATTTTGAAAAAAACTCATTTACTTTTTGCTATAATAAATATCCTCCAAAAATATAAAAAACTTTTTTTTTTTTTTTTTTTTTTTTTTTTTTTCTCAGTTTAGGTCGATATGTATTCTTCTACATATTTTTGGTGAAAAAAAACACAATATGCATATATTTATTGGTTTGTGCAAAAGTTATAGCGTCTACAAAATCGGGGATAGTTTTATGGCTTTTTTATTTTTTTTTTTATCAGGACTGCGACATTATGGTGGGCACATCGGACAATTTTGATACTATTTTTGGACCATTGTCATTTATACAGTGATCAGTGCTATAAAATGCACTGATTACTGTGTAAATGACACTGGCAGTGAAGAGGTTAACCACTAGGGGGGGCGATGAAGGGGTTAAGTGTGTCCTAGGGAGTGATTCTTCTGGGGGGGGGGGGGGTGATGTGCTTCAAGTCACATGACGGGGAGCAGTGATCTCTGTCATGACACAATGGAATGGAAGGTGTCCCTGCAGCCTCTTTTTCCCATGGCCCAAGGTCGAATGTCCTCCGATGTCATAAAGAACAAAGCAGAGCCCATAGCCCTGCAGTAGACATGAAGATGCCGAGGGACACACCACCATTGGATCATGGGGGAGCGCCATCTGTCAGGGGAACCGAGAATCGGGTTAATAAAAGGTTGTGTTTTTTTTTTGTTTCCCCCCCCCCCCTAGACTAAACAAGCAGTTAACCCTTGCAGTGTGGGCACAGCTTGATTGCAATGAAAATATTTCAGGTTTCCTGGTGGGCTTTGGGGCAGAACTCCACCCTTATCCTCAGTCTTGCACAGTTGCACATATTACTCTACTGTACTGAATTGATTACTCTTCTTTCCCTGCATACTGTGAGTTTCTCACTATGCATTACAAGTCAGATAAAGTCCTCCTCAGTTCCTGGCTGGAGGACATCCAGCATCATTTAGCTGTTTCCTCCCCAGCCTTGTCCCATGGTTTTTCAGTCCTTTCCATCATTATAGACTCGGTATCACATGTGGGCAATTACCACCTCTTCCTGTTTTCAGGAACCTATGTACAGAACCCTGCTGGGCCTTACTCATCAGTTATGATCTGCCTGCATTGTATAGAGAAGCACAGAGACCTGGCGTTGTCACTGGTTCAAAAACTGGTTATGTTAACGGAAAGGTCCTAAAAAATAATTTTATTATCAGATTGAATAGGTGGAAAGGGAGGAACCAGGGAAGGCAAATTTTAAACACATTCAGGCTGGCCATACATGGTGCGAATATCTTTCCTGCAACCATGGGTTGCAGGAAAGAAATTGCATGTTTTTCCCCCCCATCAACACAGTCAGTGCTGATAGGAATCTCTCCTGCCGAGTAATTGTCTTCTCCCAGTGGGGGGGTGGTAGCGTTGCCACATCATCCCTTTAATCCAGGACACATATTAATTACACAGGTTCTGAGGCTGATTTAATGCAGATAAGGCACCAAGTAAGTTTAATTACCACCTTAATCATCCACAGAACCTGTGTAATGTGTGTCCTGGATTAAAGGGATGATGTGGCAACCCTAGGGGGTGGGCAGGGTAAGCTGTCCCTGCTGGGAGAAGACTGATTATATAATCAGAAGAGAATCTAGCAGGCTGGTTGAACCCAAGCGGATCGATCAATTAACTAGGTACTTTCAGCCTGCCCATTAATGGTTCAAATCTCGAACTGTGTATGGCCGGCCTAAACTTCAGCTTTAAGTACAGTATTAAAATGAAGCTAATGTGAGTCAGCTCTCGGTTTTGAAATTTCAAAATCGGTTTAAAAAAAAAGCCTTCCCTAATATATAAGCAGAATGTTCTAATTCATCGTCCAAGTTTAAAAATGCTTTCCAAAATATTCACTGAAGTCAGATTTTTGTGTTGGAGTAATCAGATGTATGACTCGAAATTCAGCCAATTACTGATTTATAATGGCAACAGGGCACTCCGATAGCAGCCTCCTCTTATCAGACCTGGCATGTGGTAAAAAAAAAGCTACCCACTGGAATTGCCACAAAAAAAAGCTGAAGCAGAGAATAGTTTTAGTTGCTTCGTAATTAGGGCTTATTCACCAGCCAACACAAGAACAAAACAGTTTTTCCTATTGCTGTTCACAAAAAAACCAACATATTTTTGTGCAGTTCATCCTGAAGCACTGTAATGTGGGAGAAGGTATAATCCTTTATTTTAAGGATCATAAAAAAACCGCTCTGCAGTGTGTGTCATTGGATTTGATTGACAACGCCAGCATCATTGGATTTGATTGACAGCGTCGGGAGCCAATGGCTGCGCTGCTATTAATCTATCCAATAAAGAGCCAAGAATCCCAGGCAAAGACAGCGCATCCCTGCCGGGTCAAGTTCGAGGGCTCGGGTAAGTAAAACGGGGGGGGGGGGGGGGGGGGGTGTCACTGACAGGTGTTTTCTCACCTTAATGCATAGGTTGCATTAAGGTGAAAAAATATGAAGGTTTACAACCCCATTTAAGCCTTCTACATATGATTAGTTTTTTTGTTCAACCCAGCGGGCTAAATGAAAAAAAACCTGAGGAGATCCTGTACTAACAATCCAATCCCCCCCTCCTCCTGCCAAAACACTACGGTCATTGCTTTCAGCCATTGGTTCAGATGCTGATCAGCAGACCTTGTTGGACCAGCTGCCATACACAGGGGCCACATGTCGGCCGGTTTCTTTTGAATCTAATTTTTGAACCTAATTTTCAGCCCATGTGTATGGCCCTTTAGGCTGACCATAGAGGGAATGGATTCTTCCATCCAAACAACCAAGGTAGATAGAGGAATCCTCCCCATTGAGACATTGTACTTTCACAGTGGAGATCCATATGCACCGATCAGTGGCTGCAGTTGCTGCTCTAAAATATTTTCCAACAAGAGCGGCCACACATGGATCAAAATTCGTCCGATCCCTGCTGAACTGGACAAATTTTGATTTATGAGAAAAAAGGGGGAGAAGGTAGAATTGGGTACTCCAGGGTAAAGCAATTCATCAAGGAGGAACAAACCATTAGCAAAAATGTATATTAATGATTCACTTGAACACCAATCAAAAAACATGATTAAAAGCAGGTACCACCAACAATTCATAAAATAGACAAGGTTGTCTAAAAACACACAGATGGCCCCCACATACAAGTACCAAGCATGTCTCCGTAAGTAGCAGATCAAGGTGAGGTCACCTAGTAGGTTATCTATGGGGAAGATGATTGTCCTGATGAATACCAGCATGAGGCTGATTGCAACTGAGGGATCTGTGGAAGGTACTGCAGCCGTAAACACCTCTCGTCCACTGTATGAGAGTCAGTGAGTGGAAGTAAACAACCAAATTTGCTTATAGTGCAAAGAGGAATGCAATCCTCATATGTAAAGTTCACTGTGGCCATACAGAGCCGTGGAAGACCAATGCCATGGGTGGAAGTTACTGTTTATAAAGCTGTGATTAATGGAGACCTACAGCAGGCTCAAATGTACCTGTGTTGGTGCTTGTGGGGGAGGAAAATGCATATGAATATGTGCAGCAGTCCCATGGATGGGATATGTAAGAAGATCTCACCCCTGTGTAGACACCAGAACAAGTCCCTGATCTGACAGATGAGCCGTTCCCTGCTGATACGTCTCCAGGCAGCTGATCAGGCTATCTTCCTTCCATGTGCAGAGTGTTGTCGGCAGGGTCCAGGTGATGCCAATCAGGGAATGTGATGTTAAGGTGGGATGGTTAGAGTAAGGCTCGGTTCACACTGGGGCGACTTGGGATCCGACTTGTACGCCCTCAAGTCGCCCCAAGTCGCCCCAAGTCGCTTTGCATTTAGATTACAATTGTAGTGAATTGAACCGTCTTAACTGACACTACTGAAGTCGCTCCGACTTCAAAAAAGGTTCCTGTACTACTTCTATCCAACTTGTAGGCGACTTGTACCCATTCAACTCAATGTAAGTCGCCTGCAAGTCGGATCTCTCAAGCGACTTTGCAGAGAAAACCCCTCCCTCCCCCCTCCCTCCCAGAGAGGTGATTGGCCACAGGCGAAGTCGCCTGTCATGGAGGCGACTTCAAGTCGCCTCGTAATTTGCCGAAGTCGCGCTGAAGTCGCGCTAAAGTCGCGCTGAAGCCGCGTTGAAGTCGCGGTACAAAGTCGCGCTAAAGTCGTGTTGCCCATGTGTGAACCGACCCTAACCCATAAAGTAACCCGTGCGATACGGACAGTCATACAGTTTTCGGTCTGGCCTGAGACCCTCGTGGAGGCATGAGAGGGATTCCCAGGGTGTATGGGTGGGTCTGTGGATGCGCTATGGAAAGCGTGGTGGCGTCATGCGGACTCGTTTCAGCCGTCACTCAGATTTCTTCAGAGCAAAATTTTGATTTATGTATGGCCAGCTTTATCCTTCTATCACTCCTCGGTCATACTTGTGCAGCTGTGGTCAAGCTATATGTGCATTCATTATCCCATCCCTGTCATATCTGATCACAAAACAATTGCTGGCCTTAAAAAAAGAGGTTTTTAATGCAAGTGAAAGACAAGACGGTGAAGATATTCAGATCAGCAACGATCAAACTTCAGCCAATGGATTCTTGATATTTATTGCAGTACATTTTATTGCTGTATATGATTGGTGTCAAATAACTGAGCAAATACATATGAGAAGAAAGGAGCAATACCTTGTTACATGATTAAGCTAACTAGCTAGAACTGGAATATAAATACTGTTCTGTACTGATTACTTAGCTGGATTAGAGATGATGCAGAAGGTGGATGGATAACCACATGTATTAGTGCCAGGCTCTGTTCTTTATTCTCAGTACTCTGCATCTTATGTGTCTGGTTTGCAATCAAAGCTCAGCTCCAGCCAGACCTTTTCTTTGGTTTCAGAATAAGGAAGTGTTAGAATATTGGTAAGTTTTCATTGCTGTCTGTCTCTGGAGATTTCCTCACAGTCCACACAGGAAATAAAGACTATATTCTCAGATGGGAATAATAATAATAATGGGAACACATTAGAAAAAACTGACTGGAGTTTTAGCTCTTCCCCCACACTGCTGGAAAACAAGTGATTTTATTACCATTCATTTGCCTCTTCAATATTCTCTTGTCTAGGTGACAGGAGACAGACAGATCGAAATCCTGACAGAAGTACTGGAAAATAAACATTTTACAGGCAGACTTTTTTTTTATAAATTGTTTTTAATTTTTGTATTAGTGTTAAAGGGAGAAGTATGGCCAAAGTTATTTTGGTTATACTTCACCTATGGATAATAGGAGTTCAGTTTGTTCTGCACGCCTGTGACCCGTTTTAAAGCCGATCTGCCCAGGAGCCTGGATTGGCAGCTGGCTCAGCCTCTCGGTGATCCGCTAAGGGCCTGAACTGTCCCTTCCACAGCCCAGCGCTCCAGGGAGTGCTGGAGGGAAGAGCAGAGATCCGCTAACTGCTGACAGCTCAGAACAAAGGGTGAGAACTGAGCAATCATCGCTCGGCTCTCAGTGCAGAGCCGGCGGGGGACAGATGCAGCATTGATCCGATGCGTTCTTTTTGGGGTTTTTTTAAACCCCAAACTTCTCTTTTCAGTCAGTAACTTGAAAATATGCTCAGCTACCACCTTGTTTTTGACATCTTCCATGGTTTCTGAACCACCATGTATGCGCATTATAATAATGCCCTAAAGGTGCCCCATCTATATTAGCAGGTTCGCGAATGTGTATATGTCCAGACTTGTAATACTACTGTTTATCATTATAATTATGTAAAGTGGTTCTAAAGACAGAAGGTTTTACCTTAATACATTCTCATCATTAGGGTAAAAAACGTTCCACTGTCTGTGCGCCCACCCAACACTTGCCTGGTGCCATTCTAGTTCCAGCGTTGTCCCCACCAGCAGCTCTGCTCTCCTCTCTTGCTGCATTCACAAGCTTTACTAAGACCCCTTTTAACACTGGGGCGCTTTGCAGCCGCTACAGCGCTAAAAATAGTGCCTGCAAAGCACCCTGAAACAGCCACTGCAGTCTCTCCAATGTGAAAGCCTCGTCGGCTTTCACACTGGAGTGGTGCGCTGGCAGGACGCTGAAAAAAGTCCTGCTAGCAGCATCTTTGGAGCGGTGTATACACCGCTCCTGCCCATTGAAATCAATGGGGCAGCGCGACTATACCGCCAGCATAGCGCTGCTGCAGCGGCGGTTTGAACTCTTTTTCGGCCGCTAGTGGGGGTTAAAACCGCCCCGGCTAGCGCGCCGAATAGCGCCAGTTAAAGCGGCGCTAAATATAACGCTGCTTTACCACCAACGCCCCCACCCGCCCCAGTGTGAAAGAAGCCTAAGAGTAGTGGGAGCCATTGGCTCCTGCTGCTGTCAGTCAAATCCTGTGAGGTGGGGCCAAGACATTGTGTGTGTCTATGGGTGCACACAGCCTGGCTTGGGAGAGTGCCCACACGAGCACCCCCATTGCTACTGGACCACTCAGAGAAGAGGCAGTGCAAACCGTGCTGGCGGGGGCCACTCTGTGCAATATCATTGCACCGAGCAGGTAGGTGTAACATGTTTGTTATGTTATAATTTAAAAAAAATAGCTTCAAAATTGCTTTAAATATTTTATTATTTTTACTAATAGTTTGTTTATTATAACTGTAGACATATACATACAGTGCATTGAAAAGGTATTTTATAACCCTTGAAATTTTCCACATTTTGTCATGTTACAACCAAAACGTAAATTAATTTTATTGGGGATTTTATGTGAGTAGACCAACAAAGTGGCACATAATTGTGAAGTGGAAGGATTTTTTACAAATATGTGAAAAGTGTGGCGTGCATTTGTATTCAGCCCCCTTTACTCGGTTCCACTAGATTTTAGTTAGGGGTATCCAATTGTCTTCAGAAGTCACCTTAATTAGTAAATAGAGTCCACCTGTGTGTAATTTAATCTCAGTATAAATACAGCTGTTCTATGAAGCCCTCCAGAGGTTTATTAGAGAACCTTGGGGAACAAACAGCATCATGAAGACCAAGGAATACACCAGACAGGTCAGGGGTAAAGTTATGGAGAAGTTTAAAGCAGAGTTGGCATATAAAAAAAATATCCCAAACTTTGAACATCTCACGGAGCACTGTTCAATCCATCATCTGAAAATGGAGTATGGCACAACTGCAAACCTACCAAGACATGGCTGTCCACCTAAACTGACAGGCTGGGCAAGGAGAGCATTAATCAGAGAAGCAGCCAAGAGGTCCATGGTAACTCTGGAGGAGCTGCAGAGATCCACAGCTCAGGTGGGAGAATCTGTCCACAGGACAACTATTAGTCGTACACTCCACAAATCTGGTCTTTATAGGAGAGTGGCAAGAAGAAAGCTATTGTTGAAAGAATCCATAAGAAGTCCCATTTGCCGTTTGTGATAAGCCATGTGGGGGGGACACAGCAAACATGTGAAAGAAGGTGCTCTGGTCAGATGAGACCAGAATTGAACTTTTTGGTCTAAAAGCAAAACGCTATGCGTGGCGGAAAACTAACCTTGCCACATCACCCTGAACATACCATCCCCACTGTGAGACGTGGTGGCAGCATCATGTTGTGGGGGATGCTTTTTTTTCAGCAGGGACTGGGAAGATGGATGGAGCCAAATACAGAGCAATCTTAGAAGAAAACCTGTTAGTCTGCAAAAGACTTGAGTGGGGCAGAGGTTCACCTTCCAGCAGGACAACAACCCTAAAGCATACAGCCAGAGCTACAATGGAATGGTTTAGATCAAAGCATATTCATATTTAGAATGATCCAGTCAAAAGTCCAGACATAAATCCAATTGAGAATCTGTGGCAAGACTTGAAAATTGCTGTTCAGACGCTCTCCATTCGAATCTGACAATGCTTGAGCTATTTTGTAAAAGGGGAAAAATTTCACTCTCTAGTTCTGCAAAGCTGGTAGAGGACATCCCCAAAAAAGACTTGAGCTGTAATTGCAGTGAAAGCTGGTTCTACAAAGTATTGACTCAGGGGGGCTGAATTACAAATGCACACCACACATTTCTTATTTATTTGTAAAAGATGTTGAAAATGTATTTTCCTTCCACTTCACAATTCTATGCCTCTGTGTTGGTCCATCACATAATATCCCAATAAAATACATTTACATTTTTGATAGTAACATGACAAAAAAGGGTTATGAATACTTTTTCAAGGCACTGTGTATCCATACACTGAAATGCAAAAAGGCAGCTGCTAGTTAAAAGTCAACCTTCATTGTCACATTTTATTTTTTGACATGACAGACGTGTGAGTGTGTGTGTGTGTATGTATGTATGTGTGTGTGTGTGTGTGTGTATATATGTTGTATATGTATATGTATGTGTATGTATATAATTTATTAAAATTCTTGCCTTCTACACAGGCTGATGGCTGAGTGGGTAGCTCCTCATATTAATAGTGCTGTAGAATCTACGAATTGTAGAGAGAGCGCTCTCGCACCTCCTTTGTTTGGCATGGAGTGTTAATATGTAATTGACTGGTTAATTTCCAGGAGACCTGTTGGAAAGGCTTATGTTCTTTCTCATCCTTTCCGTAATGCACTGTTTTAATTCTCAGATCCTCTTTGGTGTTAACAGTGTGTTTTACTCAGTAAATACCTCTGGGAATAAAATGATTGGATGAGTGGATTAATTACTTCTCTACCAATCCATCTTTAGTATCTGCAATTATTAGACTTGAAGTCCTGACTGCACTCTAATCTGCTGGGGAATTAATGCAGCCTTTGAGATTAATACCCCTCTGCCCTGTGTGTTTTTTTTTTTTTTGTTTGTTAAATAATACTTGTATTGCCCTTATTTGCCCTTATTTTCCCTTTCCTGTGGTCTATCAAGCTACTCCCCGTGTAAAGTTGGTTTTGTGCATGGCATAGTGTTGGAAGTGTGGACATGACAGTTTTTTCTGTTCTCCCCCCCCCCCCCCCTATCATTCCATTAACATGCACCTTTGTCGTGGCCAAGTGTGACTGCTGTCCTCTACATGGGAACAGACCGGCTTGGCTCCAAAGCACATGGTAGCTTTTCTCAACCTGGCTCCAGTGGATTACATCAAAATCAGATTAACACAAATTGCATGTTCTTCCTGATTTAAGCACGGTTCCAGGATTTTCTGGATAGCATTAGCAGTTCACTAATTCTGCTTTTTTTTGTTTTTGTTTTTTTTTTTCCCTGACTATACTTAGTTTTGTACCATCGTCACAACCAATACAGTGTCTATACGGCCAGCAGCCAAGCGGGATTTTATCCTCTGCAGCATGTCTATTGGTACACATACAAGCCTATACAGACTGTTTCACCATGGCCCTCCTGTATCTGGCACTTGGAGCTGACACTAGAGAAAATCTAATCCTGCAAGGTCCCACCTGTGATATGTGGCCACTCCCTGGGGAAATACATCACTCAGAGGGATTAGGACACCTGTCAGGTTTTTATTGCTTTCTGTGACCCAGTTAGGGAGATTTACACTTCTATTTGTCCTTTCCTATAGAATAAAAATTTATTCTGGCCATTGAAATGATTTAGTGCTCAAGCACTAAGCGCAGCTAGCATTAACCACTTGCCGACCACCTCGTAGCAGATTTACTGCTACCGGGTGGCCGTGCTGCGCAGAATTGTGTATGTATGTATGTATTTTTGGCATTTTTTGTGTTTTTGTTGCCTCACAACCTGGAATTAACATGTGTTATTGTGTGAGGATTTGCATCATTTAATTTACAGAACATGCCCCACAACTTTGAAGATTGTGCATAACTATTCACCCGCCTAAAGTCAATACTTTGTAGGGCCACCTTTTGCGGCTATCACAGCTCCAAGTTGCTTTGGATAAGTCTCTGAGCTTGCCACATCTTACCACTGGGATTTTTGCCAATTCCTCCTTGCAAAACTGCTCCAGCTCCTTCAAGTTGGATGGTTTGCGCTTGTGAACAGCAATCTTTAAGTCTGACCACAGACTTTCTATTGGATTGAGGTCTGGGCTTTGACTAGGCCATTCCAACACATTTACAGGTTTCCCCTTAAACCACTCAAGTGTTGCTTTAGCAGTGTGTTTTGGGTCATTGTCCTGCTGGAAGGTGAACCTCCGTCCTAGCCTCAAATCACACACAGAGTGGTACAGGTTTTGCTCAAGAATATCCCTGTATTTAGCACCATCCATCTTTCCCTCAACTCTGACCAGTTTCCCAGACCCGACTGCTGAAAAACATCCCCACAGCATGATGCTGCCACCATCATGTTTCACTGTGGGGATGGTGTTCTTTGGGTGATGTGATGTGTTGTTTGTGCCAGATATATTGTTTTCTTTGGCCAAAAAGTTCAATTTTAGTCTCCTCAGACCAGAGCACCCTCCTCCATACATCTTGGGAGTCTCCCACATGTCTTTTTGCATACTCAAAACATGCCACTTTGTTTTTTGCTAAAAGTAATGGCTTTCTTCTGGCCACTCTACCATAAAGACCAACTCTATGAGCATATAGCTTATTGTCGTCCTATGTACAGATACTCCAGTCTTTGCTGTGGAACTCTGTAGCTCCTCCAGGTTTACCTTAGGTCTCTGCGCTGCCTCTCTGATTTAATGCCCTCCTTGCCCGGTCCGTGAGTTTGGTGTGCGGCCATCTCTTGGCAGGTTTGCTGTTGTGCCATGTTCTTTCCATTTGGTTATGATAGATTTGATGGTGCTCCAGGGATCATCAAAGATTTGGATATTTTTTTATAACCCAACCCTGACTTGTACTTCTCAAGAACATTGTTCCTTACTTGTTGGAGAGTCCTTGGTCTTCATGGCAGAGTTTAGTTAGTGGTGCCTCTTGCTTACGTGTTGCAACCTCTGGGGCCTTTCAAAAAGGTGTGTATATGTAATGACCGATCATGTGACACTTAGATTGCACACAGGTGGGACATCATTTCACTAATTATGTGACTTCTGAAGGTAATTGGTTACACCAGAGCTTTTTATGGGCTTCATAACAAAGGGGGTGAATACATATGCACATGCCAATTATCATTTTTTTTTTTTTTTTTTTTCTGAAAACTAGTTACGTATATATTTTTCTAATTGACTTCACCAACTTAGACTATTGTGTTCTGATCCATCATATAATTCAGATTTTAAAAACATTCAACTAAAGGCTGTAATGTAACAAGATTGGTAAAAATTCTAATCTAATTGTGGGGTGGAAAAAAGGATATATATTTTTATTGGGGTACAACATCACACAATCGCGCAATTGTCAGTTTAAAGTGTACGGTTGACACACTGAAGAGCCGTGTCATAAACATCCAATGTAACCCTTTAACATTTATGCATCCAATGAGCGTGAGGCCTTAAACTTTTCGCTCCTGTGTGCAGGAGCTTCTGTAATAGACTGGTGAATCTCTCTCCCTCTCTCCCCCCCCACAGGACCACATAACTGTTTAGCACTGCCAAAGCAGTTGAGTTATCTATAAGAAAAAAGACTGGGGTAGGGGGTAATATAGAGGGGGAATGGGCATAAGTCCTGCGTAAAGGAATTTTTTAAGTCCTCATTCTTTCATGTCCCTCTCAGTCTGTGACACGCTGTCGCATATTGGGAAGCTATTTTTATCCGTCGGTTCCTCTTCTTCAGTAGAAAATTGGAGTCTTCTCTTCTATATGAATTGAAGTCCAGGATGAGAGTGGGAGAGTCTCTAGAAGGGAGTGTCCCTCACTGATGAGTACTTTGGGCAATGTAGGAAGAAGTGGTCCTCATCCTCCAGGACCCCCTGGTCACATTGCTGGCACAGGTCCTACTCTCCCTGGGGCTTGTAGGTCTGTCTGTGCCATCTTAATTCGATTTCCAGGCTGTGGGCGCTCAGTCTGTACCAGGCTCACAGGGTCTTGGTTGTCTTTGGGGTCTTGTAGCACCTCCAGGTACGGGGCCAGTTTTGTAATCTCTCTGCAATGACTGGTAAACAGTTAGTTTTTTTTTTTTGGAGTTTGTTAGCTAATTTCTCCATTCTCCAACATGTGTTTTTTCTCTCTCTCTCTCTCGATCTCTCGATCTCTCTCGATCTCTCTCGATCTCTCCTCGATCCCTCTCGATCTCTCTCGATCTCTCTCGGATCTCTCTTCGATCTCTCTCTCGATCTCTCTCTCGATCTCTCTCTCGATCTCTCTCTCGATCTCTCTCTCGATCTCCTCTCTCGATCTCTTCTCTCTCTCTCTCGATCTCTCTCTCCTCTCTCTCTCGATCTCTCTCTCTCTCTCTCGATCTCTCTCTCTCTCTCTCGATCTCTCTCTCTCTCTCTCGATCTCTCTCTCTCTCTCGATCTCTCTCTCTCTCTCCGATCTCTCTCTCTCTCTCTCTCGATCTCTCTCTCTCTCGATCTCTCTCTCTCTCGATCTCTCTCTCTCTCGATCTCTCTCTCTCTCTCGATCCTCTCTCTCTCGATCTCTCTCGATCTCTCTCTCTCGATCTCTCTCGATCTCTCTCTCTCGATCTCTCTCGATCTCTCTCTCTCGATCTCTCGATCTTCTCGATCTCCTCGATCTCTCGATCTCTCGAATCTCTCGATCTCTCGATCTCTCTCTCTCGATCTCCTCGAATCTCTCGATCTCTCTCGATCTCTCTCTCTCTCTCTCTCGTTCTCTCTCTCTCTCTCTCTCGTGCTCGATCTCTCTCTCTCTCTCTCTCTCTCTCTCTCTCTCTCTCTCTCTCTCTCTCTCTCTCTCTCTCTCTCGTGCTCGATCTCTCTCTCTCTCTCTCGTGCTCGATCTCTCTCTCTTCTCTCTCGTGCTCGATCTCTCTCTCTCTCTCTCTCTCTCTCTCTCTCTCTCTCTCTCTCTCTCTCTCTCGTGCTCTCTTCGCTCTCTCTCGTTTCTCTCTCTCTCTCTCTCTCTCTCTCTCTCTCTCGTGCTCGCGCTCTCTCTCTCTCGATCTCTCTCGATCTCTCTCTCCTCGATCTCTCTCTCTCGATCTCTCTCTCTCGATCTCTCTCTCTCTCGATCTCTCGATCTCTCTCTCGATCTCTCGATCTCTCTCTCGATCTCTCTCGATCTCTCTCGATCTCTCGATCTCTCTCTCGATCTCTCTCGATCTCTCTCGATCTCTCTCTCTCTCGATCTCTCGATCTCTCTCTCGATCTCTCTCGATCTCTCTCTCGATCTCTCTCGATCTCTCTCTCGATCTCTTCTCGATCTCTCTCTCGATCTCTCTCGATCTCTCTCTCGATCTCTCTCGATCTCTCTCTCGATCTCTCTCGATCTCTCTCTCGATCTCTCCTCGATCTCTCTCGATCTCTCTCTCTCTCTCTCGATCTCTCTCTCTCTCTCTCTCTCTCTCTCTCTCTCTCTCTCTCCTCGTGCTCGCGCTCTCTCTCGCTCTCGCTCTCGCTCTCAGCTCTCTCTCTCTCGATCTCTCTCGATCTCTCTCTCTCGATCTCTCCTCTCTCTCGATCTCTCGATCTCTCTCTCGATCTCTCGATCTCTCTCTCGATCTCTCTCGATCTCTCTCGATCTCTCGATCTCTCTCTCGATCGCTCTCGATCTCTCTCGATCTCTCGATCTCTCTCTCTCGATCTCTCTCTCTCTCGATCTCTCCGATCTCTCTCTCGATCTCTCTCGATCTCTCTCTCGATCTCTCTCTCGATCTCTCTCTCGATCTCTCTCGATCTCTCTCGATTCTCTCGATCTCTCTCGATCTCTCTCGATCTCTCTCTCTCTCTCGATCTCTCTCTCTCTCTCTCTCTCTCTCTCTCTCTCGATCTCTCGTGCGCGCTCTCTCTCTCTCTCGTTTCTCTCTCCTCTCTCTCTCTCTCTCTCTCTCTCCTTCTCTCTCTCTCTCTCTCTCTCGTGCTCGATCTCTCTCTCGATTCTCTCTCTCGATCTCTCTCTCGATCTCTCTCTCGATCTCTCTCTCGATTCTCTCTCTCGTGCTCGATCTCTCTCTCGATCTTTTCTCTCGTGCTCTCGCTCTCCGCCCTCTCGCTCTTTCTCGCTCTCTCGTTTTTCTTCTGGCTGCCTGTAGTGGGTGGAGCCTTCTGTGTCCCCTCTTACAGTTCTGCTCTCTGCACAAGCAATGTACAGCACAGTGATGTCACTGCTACATTTACATGGTAATATCTGGGTTAAGACAGGTGTTGCACACAAAGTAGATTTATATCCTTTGTGGCTATTGAGGAATGCATTTAATGTTTTCTGCCCTGGATTTATTGGATGTATCTGCAATTTTATTGAAAGTTTCTTATAGCAAATAATTTCCTCTTATCTGCTTAAGTTGAAATTCAAGAAAGTTTTATGCTGTATACACGTTCAAAATAAATACATACATGGGAGCTGTTTTTTACCTGCCAAAGATATATAATTGTGTATAGACATTGTGTATAGACACTCTTCACTATAAATAGTACCAACAGTACCCATTTCCTGTAGACGAGTCTCATTATATTTAGCACAGTTGGACAAACAGAATCCCAGTGACTCTGGTGGTATGTTTTTAGGACTTTATTAGGAAGCATACATGAATATAGAGTATATGAAATACTAAGCAGACATCCACTGTTTGTGTCTATCTTTTTACGTTTGTAAATTTCCTGCTTGTGTTTATATACTATGAGTCTTACAACTATTTGGTTTGTTCAACGATTTGCCATTCATAGTTTTCAGTTTTAAAAAAAGCCTAAATCCAGGTAAAGTCATTGTTTGGAATTTTCTCTCACAAGTAAGATGTACATGACTATAACTAGACATATCGTAACAAAGGTTGGCATGCATAAAGATCATCTTTAAAGGAGAAGTCCTGCCAAAGCTCGTTTGGTTGGGCTTCTCCTATGGATCACAAGAGTGCAGTTAGTTTTACAGGATGGGCGGGGGTGGGGCACTGTCATGAGCTGACAGGTAGGGAGGGGTGGGGGGAGAGCAGACAGGAGACCGCGGATGACGGAGGCACATAAACTGACCACAGTGCTCAGCAGCCATGATGAACTGGTCAGTGAACAGAGGGGAGGGTAGAAACTGGCTGGGTATTTCAGGTTAATACAAGGGGGTTTTTTAGGGTAACAAACGCTTTAAATCTGACATGTATGGTGCTACTTTAGCATTTAACATCAAAGCAGTATTAGGGCTCATGCACACTGCAGCTCAAAAACCTTTTACAGGCATTTTAAGTATAAGTTTTTTTTTTTTTTTTTGTTTTTTTTTGTTTTTTTTTATAAGACCTCCCCTCAGTTAATTTTTCCTATTTATTTATTTTTGTGTGTTTTGTTGAGCCTTTTTGGGCACTTGGGCGTATTTTCTGCTTGAAAGCCTCTCTCAAAAACGTGAGTTTGGTAGGAGGGGTTTCTGCTTGTAAGAGCAAACACCTTTAAAAAGCCATAGCGTGCCCCGTAGGAGCCGATTCTTTAAGGCTTCTTTGAGCTGCAGTGTGCATGAGCCCTTAAACCCAAAAGCAAACCTTTATTATATTGCAGATTACCAATTCTTAGCTGTGATGGCTGCATTTTGTTTTTTTTTGTAGGCTTTCTTTTATTTTCACCTGGTGATCTAGCCAGTAAGCCTGCGGTCACAACAGGTAGGATTTAAAGTAGTGCGATTTAAGGCCTCATTCTCAGGGGCACCGTCAGTTTAGCCACATTAAAAATGTATCAGTTCTTATCCATTGCTTCATCCGTCTTCCGTTCCCTTAATATCTGTTCTGTTCGTTAATGTACACGTTTACATCCGTTTTTTTTTTGTTTTTTTTCATCCATTTTGATCCGTTTTTACAGCAGTAAGGAAATTACCCAGAAAGCATTGCTCCTCCCATACAGATAAACAAAAAAATGATTTCTTCAAAACTGATCTTAACTGATCGGACGTTGACGGACATTGCCAGTTAATATCCATTTTAATGGAGGTTAATGGATAGTAATGGATGGTCATCCGTTTACCCATAGGAATGCATTGTCGTCCGTTGACGGATGGAAGAAAAACGGATAGACGGTCAGTCCTTGTGAAAGGGGTCTAAAGCCCGCCTTCAACCACTACTTCAGCACTACTTTTGTGAGATTTGTAACAATTTGATAGACTTCAGTGAGAGGGGCTGTCTGTCATAGGGAGGAACAGTGATGTTATGAACAAAAGTTTAACTACCAAAGGGTTAATATTTAACTACTTTCAGGCTCAAGTAGTGCTGATAAGGACACAGGCATGATTTGCAGCACTATTTACATTCTAGTCTATGGCAGTGAAATCGTGCTGAAGTCCTGAAAAAGTAATACATGAACTACTTAAATCGCACTACTTTAAATCATACATATTAAGATACTGCCATAGAAACACATTAGATGCTACTTCAGGTAAAATTTGTAAATTATATGTCATACCTGAAGCTGTACCGTGACCGGGGACTTTAATCGGAGTTCCACCCAAAAGTAGAACTTCCGCATATATGCTTCCTCCCCCCTCCGGTGTCGCATTTGGCACCTTTCAGGGGGAAATGGGGACCCGTTTTTGACAGGTCCCTCTTCCCCACTTCCAGGAGATGGACCGCAGCCCAATCTCCCGGAAGTTCGGCCCCTCTCCTCCACCCCCTACCCCTCTGGTCCAATTGGAGAGCGCAGCGTGCTTCACGCATGCGCAGTGGGGAACCAGCAGTGAAGCCGAAAGGCTGGGGTGCCGACATTGCAAGTTCCCTGGACAGGTAAGTGCCCTAATATATTAAAAATCAGCAGCTACAGTAAGTAGCTGCTGACTTTTTACATTTTTTTTCACCCAGGCTGGACCTCCCAAGTCCGTTGTTTTTTTTCCAAAGAACAAGCTCTTCTGCAGCTGTATCGGTTTACAGGGATGAGACAATCTATTTACTGCTGACAGGGGTGTTTACAATAGTCATCGTTTTATCCCAAGAGGAAAAAAAAAAAGTTTGCAACTGTAACTGATTATAACCTGTTATCTGGAGTTTGGCTTCAATTTGTTAGTGGTTCTAAATCTGCTAGTAGATCTAACACTGTCCTCCCCCACAGACTGACAATGCTGCTGTCCACAGGTGTCCCCTGTGCTCCTTCATCCAGAGTGGGGGCACTCTAAAGCCCCGTACACACGATCAGGATATCGTACAAAAAAAATACCGCTTTCAAAGCGATCGTACGATAATAATGATCCTTGGTACAGAGCTTTCGGTCAAAATTTTCCAAAGGGACAAATGCCAAAATTTTTCTCAGATACCAGATCGTACTATTTTTGTTTAATCGGTACATTTTTCTTTTCGAAAATGCAATACAATACAAATACATTACTTCCGAATTTTTATTCTGTCGTACGAGAATTTTCATACTTCAACCTCTTCATTTTCGATATGAGACTAGTATGCAAAAAAATAAATAATTCGTCTGAAAAATCTTAGTGTGTACTAGGCTTAAGGCAGGCCATACATGTTTCGAATCTCAGCCGATTCAGCAGGAACTGTGTATGGGCAGGCTGAATGTACCAAGTTGATCGCTCAACTTGGGTACAACCAGCATGCCGGGTTTTACCTGCGAATATCACTAGCGGCTGATATAGCCGCTAGCAATAATCGCTGACTCTCCGCCCCCACTGGGAGAAGACAATGGCCCGGCAGGAGGGATTCCCCATCAACACTGTGTGTTGATGGGGAATCAAGCTAATTTCTTTTCTGCAAAAAAATTTTTATTCTGCCGGACTAATACTGGAGGTGTGTTACTGGCCATATCACCAGGTGAAAACTGAGGGGGAAAAAAAACCCTATAAAAAGAAAACAAATGCAGCCACATCATCTAATGATTAGTAAGCTTCAATAGATAACATTTTGTGTGTTAATACCGCTTTAACTGTTTAACACTCACAATCTGCTTTATAATGTTCCTCATGCCCTGCACTGAGAATATGTAGATAAAGGTCAATTGGCAGAACTAGCAGCTGTCACTGGCATCTCACAGTGGCCAATCAGAAATGTTCCAGATCATGTGGTTACTATATCCTGGTGATCACCTGGCATTGTTGTATGAGAAGTCTGGAGTTGGCCTCCTGAACTGTCATGTCTCATACAGAGAGAGATCCTGTGACAGGAACAGTCAGCTGGTTGTGGCTATTAAAGTGCAAGGCAACCTGTAAAAAATAAAATCATCTTAAGAGATTATTATAACCTTTCAAAGTGAACAGTGCATTTTTTTTCACATTTTATTTGTCCATTTGTCAGCCTTTAATAAAAAAAAAAAAAAAAAAGTCATAGCAGGATGTATATTAAAACATTGTACCAAATAAAATCCATATATGTTTAACTAAAAAACCAGAGTAGACCTTTTTAGATAAGCAATTTGGCGACAGAATTATAGTCAAGTTAACCCGCTTATGCAGGCATGGCTAAATTTGCCCCAGGCGTCGCTGTATCTGTGACCACCATCATAAAAGGATTAAGTTGGCCTTTCTCAACCTTTTTACTCCGAGGAACCCTTCAAATAATTATCAGGTCTCCAGTAACCTCTGCTAAAAAAGGATTATACCTACAGCTTCTGCTACATTGGCATTATCAATAAGTTGCAGAAAGATTTAAATAAAAGAAGTATGTGATCTAACTAGCGTATTTACACACCGGGTGTATCATTCATTTTTAGTTATCTTGAAATGAATAACAAGTGCAGAAAAGAGAGGCAGACCATAAAAATTGTGGTTAGTGGACAATGCCGACGGGGCCGACTATCAAAATACGGTAGCCGCAGTGGGAGATTGGTCGATCCTTGATGTTTAGCCCACGGGCTGAATGAAAAAAGTCGGTGTTTGGCCATCCTAAGGATCCATGATTGAGAAACACTGGGATGTGATAGCTGTGGCCAATCACAGTAGTAAACAATGAGTCGTGCATGAAAGCCATTCAAGGCAGTTCAAAGATCAGTGATAAAAAAAGTCCCTGTGGTGACACTGAACTACTCTAGTGAGAGCATGTACAAAAAGGAAAAAAATTACTTACTTTTTTTTTTTTTTTTTTTGTCACCTGTGTCAATATCCCTGATAACCTCCACATAAGGCATATGGTGACAGTATGCAAAAAAAGTGCAATAACCTTTTTTATTTAATTAATTTTTCAAAAAATTGTGACAAATTACAACTTCAAAAGACTCGCCATATGTCTTCCTAAATACTTCAGAATGTCTACTTTTTTTAAAAAAGGGGTCATTTGGGGGGTATTTGTACTGTCCTGGCAATTTAGGGCCTTAAAGCGGTAGTAAACCGCAGTTGAGGGAAAAAATAAAATCCGCTGCAAGGCAATGTCATAATGTGCTAGTATGCAAGTTTAGGAGATATTTACAGTGCCTTAGGCTTGCCTGTAGGTACAAGTGGTAGAACAGAGTTTACTACCACTTTAGGAAACAAAGGGCATTAATACATTGGGATCGATTTTCAAATATATTATATAAAAATCTATAAATATTATTCACGATTTATATAGTGCCAACAGTTTACGCAATGCTTTACAATGTAGAGGGGGTACAGCACAATTACAGTACTGTGTGTGTGTGTGTATGTATGTGTTTTGTGGACTCTCTAACTTTCACACAGACTAAATGATATACGCTGATTTGGGTTAGTTTTTCCAAAGAAATGTAGTAGAAAACACAAATTTTTTTTTAACCGAAAAGAAAGACACGTTTTCTTTTTCGCTTCTATATAGTCAAATAAAAACCACATGATGATGATCTAAAAGGTCTGTGTGTGAACAAAATGATAAATTTAATTTGGGTACAATGTTGCATGACCACGCAATTGCGAGTTAAAGTAACGCAGTGCTGAGTAGCAGAAAATGCTCTGGTCATGAAGGGGGTAAAACCTTCTGGAGGTCAAGTTGTTAAAGAGTAGATGGAGGAAGAAAAATTAGATGTCCATAATGTAATGGCATCTACATTTAGTGGTCAGACGAGTGACATTTACTGTATATGTGAAGCTATCTGTCAAATCTACAAACTGGTTGAGGTTGTAACCCAGTCTCTCAGCCCTCTTAACTGCAGTCTGTGTGCTTGTCTTTATCATCTAAATATAGAGACTTTTTAAAGCGTGTGTTGACCTTCCACTGCCTTCTCACCTTTATCTGTCAAATCAAGCGTCCTTGTGTAGTCTGTACAAAGAGTCATCAGTTCTGGGGCTGAACCTGTTCTGTTTGCCTATGAAGAGCTCGTTATGAAGGAGCTCACTGGCTGTGTTCAGCTTGAAGGCAGTGAAACTGTTAACCCATAGGCAATGCTTGTGTGTATATACAGCCCCTAGGGTTAAACAAGCGCCTACAGGATTTTCCCCTCCATCCATGAGTGGTTTATAATTGTGTGCAGTAAGCATAATGTGAGTGAGCAGTAAAGGATTGTCCTGTTCAGATCTTTATATGAATCATCCAGAATCATGTGTAATGCAGTTAATCAGAGTGAAGTCATTTATTGAACCTTTCCCATATAAAAACACAAGCTGCTCAGTTTTGCAGTGTCAGTCATTACAGAGACTCTGGATAAACACACACACACACACACACACACACACACACACACACACAAAAAAATGCTCTTACCTGTCCCAGTGCCCATTTGTAGACTCCCAAACAATCTATCTTCACATCCAACACATGCCAGGGTGTGTCTGATGCTTGCATTCCCCATCACGCCATCTCTCAAACCACAGATTTTTTTTTTTTTTTTATTAGGAAGTAGTATGTATAAGTTACAATATACAGTATAGAGAAGAATTAGACATGTTGACAAGTGAACCTCGTAATATACATAACAAACAGTTAACCAAATGTGCAGGGTTATATATGCAGATGGATATTTAGGCACTATCTGTAACATATATCGAGGTCCAAGGCACTCAGTGCTTACCAACTGATCAAGATCGGTAAAGTTTTCATCAAACATTTGGTATAGTCACCCGTATCTTTCCTGTAAGATTCCTTTACTTAAGCATAAAACTTTGAGAGAACAGAATGAAAGAGAAGAGAAAAAATAGAGAAAAATAGGGGGGGAGGTGAGCCCGCCTCGGTCCAAACTCCTTTAAGCAATATAATCAGCCAAAGACACATTACTTAGGTTGAGACATCATTTCCGTGTAGGCCCAAACCACAGATTTATAACAAACCAACATATACTATGATAGTAAAAGGATGGTCCAGCCGTTGCACACCATGTAGTTGGCAGGTAAAAGCAGCCTCGGCTTGCTCCATCCAAGCCACGTGCCTAACGTGTTTCGCCCCACCCGGAGCTTAGTCATGGCTGGGTGAAATGCGCTGGGGGTGTGGCTTAGATGAAGCAAGCCGAGGCTGCTTTTACCTGTTAACTACACGGCTGTGATAAGTGTGCGGCACCGGGAACAACCCTTTACTAACGTAGCATGTTTTGAGTTGGGACAGACTCGCTCTCAGCTTGCACGCTTTTAGCAGAATCATCCTACAGTAACCTGAGCGGGGACCCCTAAGCTACATTCAAAGAAACATACAGTATATGTGTATGTATGTATTACCAACTAAGCCACAGTGTCACGCATTATTATATTCTTACCAGTAGCACTTGCAACCAGCTATAGGTAACTGTGGGCCTTATAGCCCACCAGAATGTTCAGTGGTTTCTGGTATTACAGAGCTGTAAGGCACAGTGATAGACATTCAGTCGTAGTGATGTTTTATAAAATGACCAGGCATTTTGCATGTCTGCAATGGGATTAATATCACCATAAGCAGGCTTCCAGCTCTTGTAAAGTTGACATAAAACTGTGTCACAGCTTAATTTGCTTGACGTTATCAAGGTTTCATTCTTTTATTAGATGTCTTCTCCACGGAGGAGAATGTTGCTATAAATGTTGTTATAACTTCCAGAAGAGCCAACCCCCTATGCTTCTATGATGGGGAGATTGCTTTCCAAAGCCAAGAAGCAATCGCTCAGTGGTAGAAAAAGAGAAAAGCAGCGCTGGTCTCAAATCCCTAAATATACCCCCCAAACTGATGTCTAATATTATTGATGACTGCCATAAACACAAAACCTAAATATAAATACAGTGCAAAAATTATCACTATAATATAAGATGCAAACAAAGTGCAAGGTGCTGATAAGACTAAAATTATATAGTGACAATGAGTGATAAATACAATCAAAACAATGTTTAGAAAAACATACTGGAACAATTGGAAAAAATAGTCTCCTCCACCAGTCACACTAAGGCCCCTTTCACACGGGACGGATCCGTGTTGATCCGCCCCGTGTTTATCCGCTGCTCAGCGGGGATCGCTCCGTTTTCCCCAGCTGAGCAGGCAGATGACAGGGCGGGACCCGCACACTGTGCAGGGACCGCCCTGTCAGATCTCCGCTCTCCCCTATGAGGGATCGGAGGAATACGGACCGTCTGTCCGTGTTCCTCCGATCCGCTCTGCAGACGGATAGAAAAATAGGATTTTCTTCCGTCCGCAGAATCGGACGAGAGCGGAGCCGGACAACATCGGGTGTTAGCGGATGTACATCCGCTGACACCCGCTATCCCATAGGGATGCATGTATGTCCGTATTTCATCCGAAAACGGATGGATGAAATACGGACATACTGTCCGCATGTGTGAAAGGGGCCTAAAACCTCACCAGAGTTAATGGCTGGTAAAATTATAAACCAGCAACTGCACCTTTTTTAAAGTTTTACTAAACCCACAACCGCATACCTCCCCAACTTTTTAAGATGGGACAGAGGGACACCTATTAGCAAATGTAAGTAGGCATAGGACATACCCCTGCCATGCCCAGTTAAAGAAGAATTGTACAAAAAAAAATAGTTAAACCCACATTTGTATTTTTTTATTTTTTTTTACCACTACTATTCCTTTTATATTGGCTTTTGAAATTTACGATTGCAATAATTTAGAAATCTGGTGAAAGGTTTAGCACTGGGAAACACTTTTTGAAAGAAATAGTGGAGTTTATATACAACTTTATAAATCGGACCAAAATGGGGGACAGAGGGACATTGCTCCAAATCAGGGACATTCCCTTGAAATCAGGGACACTTGGGAGGTATGCACAACCGTAAAATCTGTCTGTATATGCAGCATAGCATGCTTGTTATACTCACTGTGGAACTTAAGGGGTTAATCCTCTGCATTGTGTACAAAGGCTGTTTTATGCACAGATCCTTCCCTCCTGCACTGTCTATCTGGGGAAGGCCAGCTAACACAGGCAGAGTAGCCGACCTGCACATGCTCAGTTGTCTTTTATGCTGGAGAGAACGTTTACTTGTTCTCAAAGCTAGCCAGGTCACATGATATTGACATCACGCATGTGGGCGTGTATACAGGCTGTAATGAAAATCTCCTCCTTCCTGAACTCTCAGCACTGGAGAAACTGTGCAGTTTATCGTGTAAACGTGAACTACAGATCATCCAAAAAGGTATATAGTGGTGGTATTTTAATGTAAAAAGATTTATAAGCTGGGGGGTGGCGGATGAATTATTTTCATATTACTGGGTTTAGTAACACTTTAAGCAATCGCATGCTTTGACCCACAACGCTGTTTCACTGCAAGCTGTCCTCTCCAGACCTCGTAACCACAACCCACATGTATATAGAATAGGAGGCTCCAATAGTCTAATACCGTTTTAAAAGACTTTATTAAAATAATAATAAAATGATTCACTCGCATTTTACAAGTGTCCAACCTGCACTAGGGATAAAAGCATTTGTATATCGTCTCCGGCCGCTAACTCGATAAGCTGCGTGTACAATCCTGGTCAGCATGATGACGTCAGCCACTCTCAGTGGTAGGCTGACATGGAGCTCGTTCAGATGGGGAGAATTGCAATAAGTATTTAACATTCAATTCTCCGTTTTCCTGACAGCTGCATGTCAGCCTACCACTTTGTTTCCACATTGCAAGTCGCAGCAACAAAAAATATTGTTCCTTCACTACTTTTTGTGTCTTCCTTATGACATGAGTGCCAAAGTCTCAAGGAAGTTGTTCTCTTTGTCTTCTCTTTAAGACTTTGGCTGCAACTTCAGAGGGTTTTGTAAGTTCAATAATGTGTCACACCCTGTATTGTTATGATTGGTCAAAGTCTCACTGGAAGTTGCAGCAGTGTGAACCAAGCCTAAGGTTCTGTTCACACCTAGGCGTTTTTGGGCTGTAAGCCTCCGCTCTAACGACGCCCAACAAGACAAATCCCATTCATTTCAATGGCCCCTGTTCACATCTGAGCAATTTGTCATCTGAAGCAAAATGCCCGAAGCTCAAAGTACAGGAGCTTCTTTTTTGGCAGATTACCGGTGTTTTCTGCTTTTTACATTGGTGACCTTTTGACCTGTACAAAATTGCGGCAAAAATCGTGCAACTTTCTGCCTGAAAACAATGCCTAGGTGTGAACAGAGCCTTAGGGATGTGCTGATGACCACCATTTTCTATATTGGACTGTTTTTAATAAACGTTCCCTCTTTACCATACTACTACCACTACCACTACCACCACCTTTGTCAGACTCCATCCATACATTTGTTTCACTAATTTTGGGAGATTTTACAAGCAATTTGGCCAAGGAACTGTTAAGTGGCAGAACAAAAGCCACATGGTATGTTCTCCAGCTGTAGGAGTAAGTACCTCTGTGTAATCTGGGAGCAAGCATGCCAGCTGCTTCATCTACGGATGGCTGTCTGTTAATTCTTTGTACTAGTTTAGACTGGAACTGGTACAGTAACAAAGACACCTCTGTAGTTTTGTGAATTCTTCTGTCTCCTAAAGGAAGGAGCCATTTTTACACCAACCTTTCCAGCACACAAATATTTTACTCATTTTGAAGAAACATGTTTTTGCCAGATCATCAAGGTTGTTTATGTAACTAATGCAGGCTGTAGCAGCAAGTTCAATTCTACAGATTAGATTTTCCAGTTCATGCATTATTTATAACTCTGTTTATTGTGTCATGTGCCTCCAAAAACAGATATTTAAAGCAGAAGTTCACCACCCTCCATTTTTTAAAATTTTCCTTCACTTTATTTTTCCCTGGTCTTATGCATAATTCAAACACTTGCCTGGCTAGCGAATCCAGCTTTGTTCTGCCATGATCCACTGTGCTGCTGTTCCTAGGTTTCCATTTTCCTTGCTGACATCATCTGGAGCCAAACACGGTGGTTGTGGTTTCAGGAAAGAAATTTGCATGATCCCCCCCATCAACACAGTGTTGACAGGGGAATCCCTCCTGCTGAGTAATTTGTCTTCTCCTGGCAGGGGGGGAGCCACCCCCACTGGGAGAACAACGTGATTATCACTAGCGGCTATAGCAGCTGCTAGCAATAATCGCAAGAGAATCCAGCAGGCTGGTTGTACATTCAGCCTGCCCATTAATGGTTCAAATCTCGGGCAGTTCCTGCTGAACCGACCAAGATTCGAACTGTGTATGGCCAGCCTAACCCTGGTCGAAGCAGTTAGGCCCCCTGATGATGCGCTACCGGGTCCGTCGGCGTCTCTTGCCGCTGTCTGAAAACGGAAGCATCCTTGGATGTGTAACGTGCATCCTCGGACAGTGGTCACTAACCTTTCGGACCTCACGGACCTCTAAACTTAGTTTTGAATCCTGCGGACCACTAGCCTGAATTTTACATGGTAGAAAGGAAATGCCGCTCACCAAGCCTCTGGACCTCATGCAGTTGCTCCCACCGTAATGTGATTGAATTCAGATGCAGGCTCTGCGCAAGTCTATGGCAATGAAGAAATCCTGGACTGCCGCACTCCGAAATAAGGCATCTTTATTATAAACCGTTAAAATCCAACGAGTCCCCTCATAAGGACAATACAGAGAACAATAGCTAACGCGTTTCACATCAATGGATGCTTACTCATAGCTAAAGTACCGTATTTATCGGCGTATAACACGCACTTTTTTCCCCTTAAAATCAGGGGAAAATCGTGGGTGCGTGTTATACGCCGATCCCCTGCGATCCTGACCTGTCAGAATTAAAAAATCGCTGACCGCGATTTGAAAATGGCGCCGCCGGCGCCGAAATACACAGTGCCGGTCCTCGGCTCTTCTCGGCGGCTTTCGGTTTCACTCGAGCGCCGCCCGAACCTAGCCGAGTATACTCGGCTAGTTTCGGATAGCTCCGCTCACCGTCCGAGTGGAACCGAAAGTAAACGAGAGCCGCCGAGAAGAGCCGAGGACCGGCTCTGTGTATTTCGGCGCCGGCGGCGCCATTTTCAAATCGCGGTCGGCGATTTTGAAGCTCACAGGCTTCAGCAAGGCTGGACTGGGGCAAGGCTGGACTGGGGCAAGGCTGGACTGGACACTGGGGAAGGCTGCACTGACATGGCTGCACTGACATGGCTGCACTGGCATGGCTGCACTGGCATGGCTGCACTGACAAGGCTGCACTGGGCAAGGCTGGACTGGGGCAAGGCTGCACTGAGAAGGCTGCAATGATGGGCATTTAAATGTAAGTTTTTTTTTTTTCCCTTCAACTTCCCTCCTAAAAGTTTTTTTTCCTTAAAATTCCCTCCTAAATTGAGGTGCGTGTTATACGCCGGTGCGTGTTATACGCCGATAAATACGGTATTTAAGGAAAAATATACATATAAATTAATTTTACATGCCTTATACACACAATGCTCCGGCTATCTGCCCCCCCACGTTGCATCACACTGCTGCCTTATATTCACAATTATGTGGCTCTGCCCCCCCCCCCCCCTGCACCACACTGCTGCCTTATACACACAATGCTCCGGCTATCTGCCCCCCCACATTGCATCACACTGCTGCCTTATATACACAATTATGTGGCTCTGCCCCCCCCCCCCCCCCACTGCATCACACTGCTGCCTTATACACACAATGCTCCGGCTATCTGCCCCCCCCCCCACATTGCATCACACTGCTGCCTTATATACACAATTATGTGGCTCTGCCCCCCCCCCCCACTGCATCACACTGCTGCCTTTTACACACAATGCTCCGGCTATCTGCCCCCCCATTGCATCACACTGCTGCCTTATATACACAATTATGTGGCTCCGCCCCTCCCCCCCCCCCCCCCACTGCATCACACTGCTGCCTTATACACACAATGCTCCGGCTATCTGCCCCCCCCCCCCCCCAACGTTGCATCACACTGCTGCCTTATACATACAATTCTACGGCTCTGCATCACACTGCTGCGTCTTACACAGACTCATCATTGGATCTCACCTCCTTATATAGCCATGTGCTTGAGCTCCATGCTCCCTCCCGCAGTCTGTGGTCAGCGCTGCCATTGGAATTTCCCCTACTTCACCTTGTGCTCTCTGCATTACTCCTAGCCTCCCTCTGAGTTCACAAGAGCCGGAACTACAGAGGTGGCATCGGGTATCCATGCGCACTGACAGTATTGACTGCCAGCGCGGATTGAGAACAACACTGGAAGCAACATTGGGTGGTATACGTCCCCTGGGGACCACCAAAATTTTCTCATCGTCCACGGTTGACGTCCGCTGTCCTAGGAGGCTTCAGAGCGCAGGAGACATCATTCTAGCAGAGAGCCCTTGCACACTGGGGCGGTTTGCAGGCACTATTGCGCTAATAATAGCGCCTGCAAACCGACCTGAAAGTGCCGCTGCTGTGTCTCCAGTGTGACAGCCCCGAGGGCTTGCACACTGGAGCGGTGCGCTGGCAGGACGGTAAAAAAAAGTCCTGCCAGCAGCATCTTCGTAGCGGTGAAGGAGCGGAGTGTATACCGCTCCTTTACTGCTCCTGCCCATTGAAATCAATGGGACGGCGCGACGCGCTTTGCGGTGGTATTTAACCCTTTCTCGGCCGCTAGCGGGGGGGTAAAACCGCCCCGCTAGCGGCCGAATACCGACGGTAAAACGCCGCTAATAATAACGGCGTTTTACCGCCGACGCCGGCCCCGCCCCAGTGTGCAAGGGCTCTTAGAGAATGGCAGCCTGGAGGCGGGGCAAACTTAAAGAATAAAAGTAAACAAAAATTATTTTTACATTGCGGTAAGGGGAAGGAGTGAAATTATGCCTAGCTCATTTAATAAGTGGAGATCTGCTTTAAAGTGGTTCTAAACCTCCGATATGAAATATGAACAAAGAATTTTCCTCTATATTGTGTACTTGTCAAGTGTCATTTCTGTCTGCTGTGTCATTCTTCTGCTATCAGTATAAATCACTTCAAATTTTCCTGACACCAAGAGAAAAATAGTGGCAGGGAGGGAGCTCCAGTCAATTGATAGCTTCTAATCACTTGGTTCCTGTGAGCTGTGTGGAAGGAGGGGGGGGGGGGGTCCTTTCCTTCCAATCAGCTCTCAGAGCTCTCCTCACTGAGCTCTGCAGAGTGTAATTTCAGCTCCCTCCCCCTTTTTTTTTTTTTTTTTTTTTTTTTTTCCTGAAAGCTCAGGCAAATTTTATAAATTCTTTGAATGTAAAGGACAGAAGGCTGCAGATAAACAGGTAAAGCTTATGTAGGAGGATTTGTCTCATTTCTGTGCATCACCTGAGGGTAGTCACTTCACTGGGTATATGGAAGGGTTTACAACCACTTTAAAGCTTAAAGTGTTTGAAATCTTTACTCATGTGACAAAAAATTTTACAATATGGAAATGTAAGTTATTAATCATTATGAGCTTGTTTAAAAGTTCAGTAAAGCAGGTCACGTCATCGCTGTAGCTTCTACAGTGATGCAAGGACCTGCTGATGGGTGTATTCAGTGCATCTGTGTGTTTTTTGTTTTTTTTTTAAAAAAGTTAATGCATTAAAAGAGAGGTGTGTGTGTGTGTGTGTGTGTGTGTGTGTGTGTGTGTGTGTGTGTGTGTGTGTGTGTGTGTCTCTCATTTAAAAAAAACAATCATACTCGCCTAGGTGGATGCAGCTTTAATCTGATGCTGTATCTGTCCCGCACCGCCTCTAAGACCGAGAACTGAGTGATCAAACGTTGCTGAACACTTAGTTCTCAGTTCAGTGAACAGCCAGTGACTGGAGTGCCAGGCTGTGGAGGGGGTGGGAGCAGAATCTCTCCAGAATCTCTCCAGTCTGGATCGGCTGAGTAGGCTAAAGTCCACTGTCGGCTGAATCTGGGTCACAGAAGTGCAAGAACTAAGCGCACTCCTGTGACCCACAGGAATAGTAGGGTCAAAAGAGCTTTGGCCATACTTTAATTATTATAGAACTGCATTTATTTTTATTTATTTATTTTTTTAAGTTCTGTTCTGTAGTTTTAGATTTAAATAGCACTTCTATTTATTTAATTATTATTATTATTATTATTATTATTATTATTTTTTATAAAGGTCTATACTTCTGACAAAAATAAAGGCTAGCTAGGGAGGAAAGAGGGAGAGAGATTTTGTTCCATGTTAGGGACAGTTGGAAGCTAAGATATTGTGTAACATTTGTCAGTATGGTTAAAAGATGACCAGACTGGCTAACATAATCTGTTTATATATAATCAGTTTAATATGTCTGATCCACGTAGGTCTGGATATCACAAATTCCACTTTATTAAGCATCACTTTTTGCTCAGGGTTGGGTTTTAAGAACTACCTGAATCTGCTGCATGTGCTGGTAAAGCTATGGAAGCAGTCGGCACAGATTTTTGAATCTGGCACAGACCATTTAATACTGCCAGAAAAGTGTCGCTTTCGCAGCAAAAACTCTTGATGCCTGTAAACAGGTTTAGATGTTTTAACACTCAGTGTGCATAAGGCCTTACAGTTGGTATTCATTTTGGCATGTTACTTTCCTAAAGGAGATCTAAAGTCACAGGATACACTGTTATTTTATAATATCAGTAGTGTCATAAAAATACAAACAATAGTTATTTTTGACTACCCTATATAAGCTTACTTGTAAAATCTCCTTTCATGTTGTGAGAGTTGCCTATCTGCCGGTCATCTTTCCACAAATTCCTGGATTCCCAGCATGTTTTGTGACATCTCCTCCTCCTACTTTCAATTTCTAAGGACTACATGTCCCATGGTACCTTGCTGCCTGCAAGCAGTGATTCCTGTACTGACCCTGCCTCCTGGACCCCCTCCTCCCAGCAGCTCTATAGTTCAGGAGGCAGGCTCTGTTAAACGTGTGACACAGCAATGCATACTCACAGGGCATCGTGACTATGAAGTCAATTCAAGGAAGTTCTTCACAAAGTACTTTTTCAAGATTGTTCAGAATAATAGGCATAGGTTAGAAATAATTGAAATTCAATGTGGGAATGAATATAGAATTTTACATTTTAATCATAGATAAGCTTTAATCCTATTTTACTATACCCGGGGTTGAATAGCTAGGTATTGCGCCCTCCCAGGCCATTCTTCAGCTTTTGCTTGCAGAAAGTTTAGTAAACAGGCTTATAATGGTGACCTTCACATCTTACTTTTGTGAACTTGTTTCCTTAATAATAATCAAGTAACTTGACGTGATGCTTTGTTGGAATTTGTTACCTATAGTGTCCTATACAATAATAATGATGATAGGGTGTCTGGGTCTGCCTGGCGAACTATTACAGACTCAGTAGTTCCTTCTTCTCTGCTCCAGGCAGAGCTGTCTCCCACATGTCCCCTAGATCAGTGTGCAGGAGTGACCCTGATTCACCCTTTATCATACCCACGTTTCTGGCCCATTCTCATGCCCATGAAATAAGGAATGTGATCCCTGTGCTGGTTGTTATTGGTTCTCTAGTTTACTTTATTACAATACTAAACCTGTATTAAAGAGTAACATTCTGGCCTTTATTTCTTGTTTGTGTAGATAAAATAAAACCAGATGTTCCAACCGTTTTAACACATCACTGATGCCAGGAACATATTGCAGACTTTCTGGCAGTAGAAAGGTTTTTGTGAGTCGTGGTCATTTTTCAATTGGATAGATCAGCTTAGTGACTTTTAGCAGTGAGGTTCCTGTGAATTAGAAATGCTCTCCTGACTGATATGTATGCCAACTGCTTTCTATTTTTTACTAGATTCCCTGGATGAATTCTTTGAGTATGAGGCGGAGGACTTCCTGGTGTACCTGGCTCTACTGATTACAGAAGGGCGCACACCTGAACATTCAGTAAAAGGCAGAACAGAAGGTCTCCACTGCCCTCCAGCACAATCTAGTCAGCCTGAACCCAACAAGCATGAATGCAGTGATAAATTGGCCCAGGTGAGTCCGTTTACCCCAATGCCAGCACTTACAATTGAAAGTGTGAATTTTCTAAAAAGGCCTAATAACTAGGTCTTATTAGAAGGGTCTAATTATAAATAATAAGGCCTAATTGCAATGAATTTCTGTTAAGTGATGGAGAGAAAAAGTGGATATGTTGGCCACAATAATCACACTACTAACGCCATTTCATCGAGCAGATTGTCCTAGATCCCAACTGGGCAAAAAAAGTTTTCCTATGCAGTGGGGCTGCATCCGCAATGCACGGGTGAGATGGGCTTTAAAGGAGACGTATAGTCAAAGGTTTCTTGGCCATGCTTTACCTGTGGATCACAGAAGTGCATAGTTCTCCTATGGATCAGCCGGTCCAGGCTCGGGAAAGATCCCAACCATGAGGTTGGGATCCACCCAGATGTCTGGACCAGCAGCCGGCTCAGCCTCGGTGATGCCCTGAGAGCCTAAGCAAGCTCCTCCCGTCACCTCCACAGCCCAGTGTTCCAGTGAGCACTGGAGGGGAGAGCAGCTGACTGACAGTCACTGCTCTCTGCTCAGAGCTAAGGGGAGAACTGAGTGATCAGCAGTACTTGATCGCTCAGTTCTTACTGCAGAGCCTGTGGGGGCAGATGCTGCATTCACCTAGGGAAGTACAAATGTTTGTTTCTGTTTTTTAAATCCTGAACTTCTTTTAAATTACTTGGGCAAAATAAAGAAATATGCCGGTTCCATGTTTAAATCTGACATTTTAGAAAATATGTTTGGAATACAGTACCAAACACAGTATTTACCTATAATAGTGGATATCCCATGTCCTGCAAGCTGCTGCTTTATGTAAACAATCTTTCTTCGAGGCTGTGCGTGATGCCCCACACGTCGATTTTCTGGTGCTGCAGGGGTAGCGGCTGTGACTGCAAATGTCAGTCATTCCCCGCTTGCGCACATGCCCCTTTTGGCCTCTCCACCATTTACAAAACTTGCACTATTATTGTCGCACAGTGCAGTGTGTTCTGTAAACGAAGGAGCTGATAAATGACAAAATTTCTTCTGCCAATTCACATATATGGCTTGGGAGCATAAAGGGGTGAGTGCGCTGTGCAATTTCGTCATACTTTCAGTTGCTGCTGTTAATCCCTATCCATCAGAAGAATACCATGCAAGGCAGTATCCTACAGCATTGGTGAAAGATATTTACATGAAGCAGCAGCTTGTAGGACATGGGATACACACCATTACAGGTAAATGTGTATGGTTCTGCATCATATCCTCCAAACAACCCCCCCCCCCCCCCCCCCCCCCCCAAAACAAAAAAAACAAAAGTTCAGCTTTCATTTGAGGTGCGTTATTTTCTTTACAGGGAGTTACAGATCTTTAGTGTACCACGATGTAAGTGCTGGTCACAGCATGCAAGTGTTCAGAAAGAACATAATGGTTACATAGTTAGCCAGGTTGAAAAATTACACAAGTCTATCCAGAAGAATGTGCAAATGCATTGTATCGTTATATGTAATCAAAATATATATATATAGTGTGTGTGTGTGTGTGTGTGTGTGTGTCGAAGCCCTTCAACCAGGATGGATGGGAACCACATAAACACGCCACAAGACTTACAACATGAAATGGACCTGAAGTGTGCCCTGGTCTGCTGGTCAGTATACCAAAAAAGAGGGGCAAAAACATTCAGGTGGGGAACAAAGCTCCTTTATTGATTTAGTGTTATTTACTGAGCAAGTTTGGTAAATGCTTGCAACATTTCTACCTGAGGATTCTGGATGTAACGGGCAAAGCAGGCATATTTCTACTTGCCTAATCTCTTGATGATATGGTCTAGAACCCCGTGCTGGGATGCAGCCGAGGCTGCTCAAATTCAGGAGTGTCCAAAGTACTGACTGGGGTCGAGGCCTAGGTTGCGCAGGATGATTCTAACGTGCTTGATGAACTGGCAGCCACTCAAGGGGTTGGTGGGGAAAGGTAGTTGGGGACTAGAGATCGACTGGCTGGGTAGGAGCGACAGTAGGCGGTCGAGTATCGCTACTGGGCACCAGATGTTGTTTATCTAGAAAAGATGGATGTCGACCCCGGGGCCAGATTGCTGGATTTTGGATACTGCGAGGTGGAGAATGAAATGATATTGGAAGCCAGCCAGGTGACGTCTACACAGTACCTGGTAAGCAGGGCTATTACAGGTAAACTCGCTAGGCCGCAAAAAACCGTAGCAGGCTAGGTAGATGGCCGCTTGAATGACCAAGCTGGGAAGAAAGCCAAACTGGTAACGAGCGAGGATAGTCGACATGTCTCTGAATATGGTACTCGTGATGGGCAAGCGTTTGGAGTTGGCTATAGGCTGCTGCTCCTGAATGTTGCGCAGGATGGCTCGGATCGCATGGGCTGTGAACAAGGACAGCTTTGTGTGCTCCTGTAAGGCCAGGAAGTGTTGGATGCCGGCTAAGTATAGTCTGATGGTGTTGTGTGATAGAGCCAATTGTGTGTGGCAATATGAAATGAAAGCTAGTACGTGCTTAGTGTCTGGTGACATTGCCCCGTGGCAGGATACCAGAAACTTGCAGAAGATGTTCCAAGCTGTATGGTAGGCCTTGAGTGTGTTGCGGGATAAGGATTGATTGATGAGCTGGGTCGCGATGTGAAGGTGCTGTTTAATCCAATGTTGGCTGAGACCAAGGTGGGATAAGAGATGACGCTGGGTCTGCTCCGTGTTTCTGCTGAAAAAATTAGCTAAAACAGGAAAGTGCGTGTGCTGTGACATTGCACTTGCCCAGAATGTATGTGCAGTGCACATTGAACTGATGCGCCAGGGATAATTGTACCAGCCTGTGTAGGAAGGACATAATGGGGAGTGACTTGGACCTGCCCTTGTTAATGATATCAGCCGTTGCCTGGTTGTCGGTGGCGAAGGCCACCATTTGTCTGGTCCAGGTATGGCCCCAGACCTGAGCGGCTGCCACGATCGGGTATAGTTCGAACAATGAAGGCTGGATGAAACCAGGGATTAGGAGTATCTCTGGAGGCCATGGCCCTGCAAACCAATAATGGCCAAAAATTGCAGCGAGGCTGCGGCATCCGTTACTACCTGCGGTGATAGAGGTGATACTGACGGTATAAACATGGATATGCCATTCCAGCTAGTAAGGAACTCATCCCACATAGACAAATCTGCTACTGCTGCTATGTCTAGACTAAGGATTTGATCGGGGTCCTGTGTCTGAGAGAGGAAGAACAAGAGGCGCAAACTAAAAGATCTTCCCTGGGGAATAATTCTCATTGCGACCTGAGAATTTCTAAGAGGGATTGAAGCTGTTTCTTAGTACACCCCTGTGTATGTGCAAAGTCATGAAGAACTGACCTCATACGGGCCAGTTTGCTGGGGGGCAGGCTGGCCTGCATGGAGCGAGTGTCAAGGTTGACCCCCGGGGAAGTTGATAGTGTGCTGGGCCTTCCACTTTGGGAATCTCAATGTGCCCATAGCAGAACACAAACACCTCTTAACCTATCTAGGTCTACTGGGGGCATGCCGGGCTGTTCGATTAGCAGGAAGTCATACAGATAATGAATGACCAGCTGGCACTGGGCTTGGTGCAACAGGATCCAAGTGAAGGACTGTGCAAAGGTGTCAAAGAGCCATGGACTGCTTTTGAATCTCCATGTCAGCTGAAGCACATTTCAGGGAGAATTAAGGAATGCAAACTCGGGATGTGGGAAGAATGAGGCGCAGACAGGTTGTACACCAAACAAAGTTTATTTGAAAACTTGCCCTTGACAAGCCCAATAGGGCGAACTCTCCAGATGGCAAAATAGGGCTGTGCGAAGGGGCCAATGATTAAGCCTCGGTGAAGTTCGACCTGTAACAGATGGTCTATGGCCGCTGAGCAGAGATTCCTGAACTCGTGAGTCGTGTGGGGTAGTGTGGAAACCTGCTGTAAAACCTTGGATAAGGAAGGCGGCCAGTGAGGGAGTGGGGTGTGAGGAGGTAAAACCCCAGCCATAGGACGGCTACTCGGCCTAGTCGGGACATTTTCTGCTGCTTTATCTGGCATAGGGTTTTAGGATGTGCCCTATGACATATGGAGCAGCCGACATTGTCTGTAGTTGCACGATCCAAAATGAAAGTTATTGCAGATGGATGCTCCCCCTATTGACCTGACCTGTACCGGAGGTGGAGGGGAGATGGAGAGGGCGTCTAACTGCTATGTTGGCGCACCAGTTAGCGGTGTGGGTGGAGGACTGGCAGCGCAGAGTGGTGAGCGTAGGCTGGCGAAAGGGCGTCAGAACAACTCTGTGTCAATTAGGCTCCAATCTGTGCCCGCTTGGAACTGCGTGAACCTGGCTGCCGCTTTGGCCGAGAATGAACGGTGGTAATCCTAAAATGAGAACCCCCCCATATTTATAGCCCAGGTCCACCACCGTGTGGAGATAAAGTCCAGCTCTTCCCTCCTGCTGGGGCTGGCTGAGCACAGGACATCCCTCACCATCCCAAAGGTCAACGCAGACTCTGTAATGGTTAGTTTGCAGTTGAACCTGGAGTCTTTGACCTTGAGGACCACTGATATGTCCCCCCAGGCATATGGTTTATTCTCTGCCAGATCGTGAACTGAAATGAAGAGGGAAGCAAGGTTGACGTCCTTGCCGTCCAAAATGTCCTTCCTGATGCTGGCTAGGATCAGGTTGGCTGGGAAGATAGTATAAATCTTCCCTGTCATACCTGCCAGAGAGGGTGTCGGGACCGGGACTGCGACTGAGTCAGGGATGGCCGTGGTCAGGCGTCCTTCCAAGACTGCCACTCTGGTTTGGATTTCAGTGACTGTGGTGGACAATGACAGCATGGTGCGAAGCTGAGGAATTGGCGAGGATATGGACTGAAGAGACGCCTGCTGGGTGCTGGGCCCGTCTGTCGCTGGCGGTGGGAAGAGGAGCCTGAACAGCTCAGCTTTCCTGGCTGTAGCTGGGAAGGGCACGTCCCTGTGCCTTAGTGCACGCTGCCACTCTCTGAAACCGGCGAGGGTGACAAAGGGGCAGATGTGAGGTCTTCGCTGCCGGCCTGTGACGTGGCTCTGGCTGACTTGTGCCCTAGTTGCGAAGTCCTGGTTTTTGAGGTCAAAAGCTCAGTCGACCAGAACCTGTAGTGGGGGTGCCATTAAAGTCCAGGTGTTTTTTTTTTTTTTTTTTTTGTTTTTTTTTTTGTTTTTTTTTTTGTTTTTTTTTTATGTCTTGTCTATGTACACGTTTTTATTTTATTTATTATTATTTTTTTACCTTGGGGAATGACGTCCTACCTGGTACAAGATGGAACTACCTGAACTCGACTGACCTAGAGGAGAAATGACAAACTGACGATGAGTGGCTCAATTACATGCCATTTGGAAGTGAATGAGTGGCCGGGTCGTGCGACTTTGAAATGCGTTTATGGTGGCTGCAAGGGAAAACCTTATTGGGAGGTGAACGATGGCTAAATGAACAAATTGAAACCATTAATGGAATTTGAAGGAAAATGGCTTTGAGAACAGTTGGTCTGAAGCTATGCAGGCCAATGTGCCGTGTTGCGACGGGATTCGAACTGGACCGTGGAGTGAGCTGTACTGTGGTGTGTCCGTCAATGACGTGACGAATCGTACAGCAATCTGAATTAAAAGTTTAATCTTTGATTCGCTGAGGCGACCAAACCGAGCCGACATGAATCGGTGCATCGCTGATGCAACTTGATTCAAACTGAGGTGAAAGGTATGCAAAATAACAATGGATGCCATGACAGACACAAATCGGTGTGCCGTGATTGCGACTGACAACGAACTGGATTGCGGAGCATGGCATGAGATGACATAATAAACTAGCCTGGACTAATTGGTTGGTCGCTGATGGCACCACTGGATTCACAGCAGAGTGTAGGGTAGCATGCAAACTAAATTAACTGAAGTGACAGTCGGCCCATTTTCACTTAAACACTGTCTATGTGGCGTGTAACAACAAAGTACGAGAATGTACGAATTAAACTGATGAAAAAAAAACTGCTCGGTGTTGGTGCTCACAAACTGAGCCACCAATTTGTGGTTTTTCATGAGACTAAATAAGGCTGCATATGAAGACTTAACGAATGACGCGTGAGTTCCGTAGCGGGGTTTTGGTGATGCGGGGTACCGGGCAAACAACGATGCATGAACTGAAGAAATTATATACGAGTCCTACCTGTGACAGTTAAGCAAGAATACGATCTATGAAAAACCATGACTGGAGAACCGAAAGCCTCTGGAAGTTTAGACACGCATCTCACGAACACTGAGTGAGTTGGGAAGAGTCGGCCTAGTGACGTAATGAATCGCGCACCGGAACCGACAAAGACCACAGATGAGTGGGCTGCTTAAATACCCCCTGGACTCCTCCCATAAATTCATACATACATACATACATACATACATACATACAGTATTTATATGTGTCATGACTGGGTTTATGCTGCAATGTACATATTCAGTATAATTAGAAATTAGCAGTCTGACTTATGAAATTATATTTTGCTCTTTTTAGTTTTACTTGCTTTGTCTGAAGCTTACACTTTGGCTGGAGTGTACGGGGTGAAAGGCCATCTGAGGTTTGACAGCTGACACCTCAAACACCACATATGGAGCACTGCGTGTGTGAGGTCAGGAAGCTGAGAAGCAGCAGCCATCAGACTGGGAGCCTTTGATTCTTTGCCTCTACATCAACTGGTCGTTTTTATTGAGTTTAATTTGTTCCAGAAATTATTATTATACTACAGGTTGCCATTAGCACTGAAATTCTTGTAACTGAATTATAAGTATTTATTTAAAGCTGAAATCTGGGGAAAGTAGAAATTCAACTTTGAAGTGGGCTGTGTTTGCACTGCAAAGGTTAAATGTTTGCTTAGGTCCTGGGCAGTGATCTTCAGACTGTGGCTCCAAGGACCGAATGCAGCCCTCTGCTTGCCTTTATGCTGCCTTTGGGGCACTATTCCTCTCATTAATTCAAGGCATTATTTCCTCATGCTGACACCAATAAGACACCATTCCTTCCACTGACACCAGCGATGGGCCATATTTCCTTCCACTGATATAAACATTGGAACACTTTTTCCACCGCTGATGCCAAGGATGGGGCACTAGTCCTCCCGCTGACGCCAAGGATGGGGCACCATCCTTCCTTCTACTGACCAGACGCCTACATAATTTTTTTACTCCCACTGATCCAAGCTCGAGGCATTTTCGGATCCTTCTGGCCATAGTGGACCACTGACCCTCCTAAAGTTTGAAGGATAGTAAACTAGTCCCAGCAGCCTCTTATGCTTTAGACTGCTTTCACACGGAAAGCGCTAAAGCGTCGCTCATTATAGTGGTGCTTTAGTGCTGTTAAACAGCGCTTTTTTTGCACCACTTTTCGGCAGCCGCTAGTGGAGCACATTAACCCCAAAAATATGGTTAAAAACTCCCGTTTTTGCAGTGTTTTTCTGGCGGTTGGAAAACACTGCCTATTCATTCCAATGAACAGGGTGTTTTGGGAGCGCTAAATACAGCGCTCCCAACCCGCCCTAAAGATGCTGCTTGTAGGACTTTTCAGAACATCCTGCAAGTGCAACGGCCGTGTGTTAAAAGTCACACTGGAATGAATGGGAGGCGGTTTTCGGGCACTTAACAGAGGCTATTTCCAGTGGTAAAGCACCTGAAAACCGCCTCAATGTAAAAGGGGTCTAAGTGCTTGGATGCCCTCTGATGTCATCAAGACTGATATAATGAGGAACATTTCACTGCTGGAGTGTAGGGGAGCCGGGGGGGAGAGGAGGATCAGGTAAGTAAAAATACTTTTCCCTTCTGCTATACATAAATGAGCATTTAATGCTTGCAGTGGGGCTGCCTCCACACTGCCAGGAAGTATTTTTTTACTTTTTCCAGAGTTGGACTGTAGAACTATTTTATTGTCTGCGCTAACCCTTTTTTTTTTTTTCCCTCCTGTAGTGTCGTGAAGCTAGAAAAACTAGGTCTGAGGTCACCCTGCTGTGGAGAAATGATATTCCCATCATGGTGGAGGTGATGCTGCTACCAGACTGTTGCTATAGCGATGAAGGCTCTGGCACAGAAGGGAATGTTTTAAATGATCCTGCAATGAAACAAGATGCCCTCTTGCTGGAGAGGTGGACCCTGGAGCCAGTTCCCAGACAGTGCGTTTCCTTTTTTCCTATACAGTTTTTGCTAACGTAAACTGTTTACAAGCTTGCCCCTGGCTTCTTTGTTTCTGTGTATTGGATTGTTCTTGTTTTGTGGTGCCAAATACTGCCACAGGTCTTTAAATGATTGCAAATGCAGAAAGTAAGAATTTACTGTCATAAATACCCATTTTAGTCATGGCAATTTGATTTATTTTTCTCAGAGTCATGAGAACATCATTTTGTCTAAACTTCAGGAAAACTTGTTTTTGTTTTCCATTCTCTTATCAGGTTCTATCAAAATTGTGTGACATGTAACTAATTACAAGATTCAGTCCCGTAGTAAATCAGGTGACTAGGGAGTGATTACAAGAACACAAAAATTAAGTGGATCATGTTTGTAGTGTTATGTTACTTTTTTTTTTTTTTTTTACTTTGCTCTTAGTACATTAAAGCACATTTAAACCCAAGATAAAACATTTAATCTATTGCCGCATACAACTCAGAATAGAAATAAACCAGAATGAATAATCTAGTTCAATATAGCACTAAGTGCATGTATATCCACTCATTAATGTGTCACAACAAAAAAGCAAAATATTATATACCTAAGTGAAATCACTTCAAAACTAGTTGCAATATTAAATGTGTACACAAATCCCCAAAAAAGTACAAAGTGATACAGGGGTTTATTTGGTTTCTATAAAACTTAGACTGATTTTGCACTCTCCAGCTTTAGCAAATTAACCCCAGTGTCAAAAAAAGAAACAAAAAAAACAATTGTAGCAAAGCTTCTTTCTTTACTCTTGAGTGGGGATGACCGAAAATCCACCGTTAGGCCCCTTTCACACGATCGGACTGTCTATATATCCGTTTTTCATCCACAATGCATTCCTATGGGCAAAAGGATGACCATCCGTTACCATCCGCTTCCGATCTTCTTTATTTTTGATCCATCGCACAACGCAGATAGCACACAAGGACACAGCAAGGACAAGTCACTCACTGAAAACTGCTGTGCAGCATGGGAGGAGCAATGCTTTCTGGGTAATATCAAAGCCACAGAAACTGCTGTAAACAGATCAAAACGGATGTTAACGGAACAAAAGACTGATCTAAACGGAAATTAATGGAATTTACAATGGATGAAGACGATAAAGCAATGGATAAGAACTGATACATTTTTAACGTAGCTAAACTGATGGTGCCCATGTGAAAGGGGCTTCATGTACACTAGCCTACGCTGGTAACTCCTAAACTTGTGTTTAGGAGTTTTTGACCACCGGCCGCGGGCAAATGCAAAACCGCGCCACATTTTGCTGCGGTAAATGTAGGCTAGTGTATACGAATCCTTAGAACTTCAAACCAAGCACTATGTGATGTCCTCCACCCACATGGATCTGCACTCACCAAATATTGCCACACTTTTTTACAAATATGACCATCGCACTTACAAGATCCCAGAAAGATGAAAGCTGCCTCTTCAATCCATAGGATTAAAAGCCTTTTATTAAAACAAAACCATTATACTCACATTTAAATTATACAACAAAGCATATTTAAACCCCGGAATATAAAAAGGAAACTATTGCAGTTTACAACTCATTAGATTAGAAGAACAACACAGCGCTAAGTGCATATATATCTACTTAATAATGTGTCACAAAAAAGGCAAAACTGTATGTTGTATATTTAGCAAAATGTAATCACTTCAAAACTAGTTGCAATAATGTGTACATTAATCTCCCAAAAAACTCAAGTACTAATACAAAGTGATGGTGTCCAAAAAAAGGAAAAATGAAAAAAACTATTGTAACAAAGCTTCTTTCTTCACTCTTGAGTGGCGATGGGCTAACATTTACCCTTAGAACTCCAAACCAAACACCATGTGCTGTCCTCCACCCACATGGATCTGCACTCACCAAATAGTATTAGCACACTTTTACAAATCTGACCATTGCACTTATGAGACACAGAAAGATGAAAGCTGCTTCTTCAATCACTGAGCTATCTGTCTTCTGATGTTTAATCTCTCCACTAGTGAGCATACAAAGGAAGAGGCCATACATAGTGTGATACCATAGGATTAAAAGCCTTTTATTGACACAAAACTATACTCACATTTAAATTATACAACAAAGCATCCAAAATGTCCCCCAGTGGACCACAGCAGTAAGTAGCGAGCGCTCCTGTCTGTCTCACACACAGCCGGCTGCCCAGAGAGAGGAGACCCAGCCTGATGCACAGCTGAAGGCCGCCGATTAACACTCACAGAGGGAGGCTTTAGTAAAGCTGAAGAGTGCAAAATCTGGTGCAGCTCTGCATAGAAACCAATCAGCTTCCAGGTTTTACTGTCAAAGTTTAATTGTACAATCTGAAGTTGGAAGCTGATTGGCTACCATTCACAGCTGCGCCACATTCTGAGTGCACCAGTTTTAGTAAATCTCCCCACCCCACCCCAAGGCCTGGCTCAGCCCTAATGCATTTTGTCGGTCTGATGAGTTTCAGTATGCATGTTTAGACTCGTGTCCGAACATGCCTAAGCGCATCCCTACTTACCAGTAGTACCTAACTATCTTTTTGGATCCACACTTTTATCATACCTCCCAACTTTCTGAGATGGGAATGAGGGACACCTATTAGTAAAAGTATGTAGGCTTAGGACACACCCCAATTAAAGGAGAGTTGTACAAAAAAATGTTTGGTTAAACCCACAAGTGTTTTTTTACTACTGCTAATCCTTTTAGGTTGGCTTTTGGAATTTACAAATGCCGCAGTTTAGAAACTGGATGTAATATCTAGCACTGTAAAACCCTTTTTGATAACTAGTGCATTGTATATACAACTATATAGATCAGACCAAAATGAGGGACTTTGTTCCAAATGAGGAACAGTCCCTCAAAATCAGGGACAGTTGGGAGCTATGATTTTTAGAGATCCACTTGTATAGAGCTGCCCTGTTTACCCCACAAGAAAAAAAAAAATCTGGTCCTGCACAAGGATGCTTTTGCAGAAACAGACTGCTGCATCCAAATAGACTAAAAAAAAAAAAACAATTTGATTTACTGTAGATTGGGCAAAGCTAATTACAGCAGCTACTTTACTAGTACATTGCTTGCTCATTCTCTACTTCTAAGAGCCTGCAGACTTTCCCAGCATGCGGTATGCTTCTGGTTAAAGTCACATGCAGTGTTATTATCTGTCATGGTATTGGATACACAGGGAAAGGGGACAAAATGTTCCCCGTGGTATTTTTTCTTGAAATGTTTGTGTTTTGTAATAGTACACTGTAATGAATGTTTTACTTGAGTTGCAGAGCAGAATCCATTTTTACATTGTATTACAGGAACACAAAGTATATTTATCTGTTTTTTTTTTTCACCAAGTGTAATGTTTTCATATATTAGGAGTGGAGATCGTTTCATTGAAGAGAAGACCTTACTGCTGGCAGTCCGTTCCTATGTTTTCTTTTCCCAGCTGAGCGCCTGGTTGAGTGTCTCCCATGGGGCTGTACCACGCAACATCCTTTACAGGTGAGGTGATCCTTTTAGAAAAAAAAAAGGCCCTAATTGCTATGCAATGGATTGAAACTTATGGTACCTTTTACCAACATTCACATAAACTGAGCATAGAAAGAATGCACATGAAGCCAGTTTGCCACAGATGCAGGCACAAGATTTTACACATTATGCTAATAAACCTTTCTGATAATGCTTTTCATTCTACTGGTTCCTAATGCAAATATTTATGCAAGCATTAGCTTTCCTTTCCTCAACAAGCATAACTCAGCATGATGTGCAGGTGACACCATGTGAGTTATGATTTAACTAGTTTAGCAGTCATTGCAAAGTCCTGAGGTTTCATTTCTGGGCCAGGCCAAAGGTCAAAAGGTTTCTTTCACTAGTCATTCGGATTGGGTACTAAGATCACCTTTTAAGGTATGTGCTTTCTTCTATAATTTAAGAAAGTGTTCATATCAATACCTGCATTACTTAAAGTATAAGTGCACCCCAACACTAAAATATTTACATCTACAGACATCCATGATCTAACACTAATCTATCTAACCCTGTAAAGAAGAAATTGTTATACATACCTTTTTTGAAGCTGATCCGCCCCGAGCCCACGCTCAGTTGTCAGCTGCGGCTTTGCTGTGGAGGAGGGTGCAGAGGACACAGCCGACAACGGAAGTCCCACAGTAAGTCTATGGGTGACATCACTCCCTATTCATTTCACAGCCGTTGTTGGCTGTGTCCTCTGCAGAGCTTCCGCCGCTGGAGACCGGACTGGATCTGCTTCAAAAAAGGTATGTATACTGATTTCTTCTTTACAGGGCTGGATAGGTTAGGCTTATATTGTGGATGTCTGTAGTTGTAGTGATTTTAGTGTTGGGGTGGACTTATCCTTTAATTTGTCCAAATGCAATTGCTGTAGTGTTTTAGATTTGGCCAAGTTGTGCATTTAAATGTACAAATCATCATTCAACTCGCAGAATTCTGCTTCTTGCAGTACATTTATTTGTCAAATGTTCCACAGCTGCATTTACAATTTGGTTTTATTTTAAAGGACTGATGAGTTTAGAGGGTGCTCCTCCTAACTAGCTCTTTAACTTTAAGCAGCCATGCCAGCACAGATTGCTTATCCATGGTCCATTGTTGCAATTTTCATGAAACCAGTCAAGATCAGTGATGTGCAGGAAATAGCTGAAAAAGGCAGGAGTAAAGCTGGCCATACATAGATCAGAATTTGGCTGATTCAGCAGGGACCAGACAAATTTCGATCTATTGATCAACTTGTGTACAATCGGCCTGTCAGACTTTTCCCGAACAATTCGTGCCGCCGTCTATAGCAGGCAGCACTAATCATTGTGTTCTGGCGGCAGGCAAGGCTCCTTGCCAGCAGAACGCAATATCACTGCAGGAGGGATTACCCCTTCAATACTAACTATGTTGATGGGGGAATCAAGCAATTTTCTTTCCTTCCACCTGTGGTGGAAGGGAAAAAAATGTATATTTGATGGAAAAATATCTATTCTTTGTTTATACCATGCTTTAGCAAATCAAAGGTCAAAGAGTTATGCAGCAGCGTACACACGGTCGGACTTTTCGACCGGACTTGGCCGACGGACCAAATCTGGCGGACAATCCGATCGTGTGTGGGCTTCAACCGGACCTTCAGCGGACTTTTCCAGTCACAAATCTGACTGACTTTAGATTTGGAACATACTTCAAATCTTTACGTCGTAACTCTGCCGGACCCAGAAATCCGCTCGTCTGTATGCTAGTCCGACGGACAAAAAACAACGCTAGGGCAGCTATTGGCTACTGGCTATCAACTTCCTTATTTTAGTCCGGTGTACATTATCACGTACGAATCCGTCGGACTTTGGTGTGATCATGTGTAGGCAAGTCCGTTCGTTAAAAAGTCAGTTGAAAGTCCGCTGGAAAGTCTGTCGGACCGGTCCAGTCGAAAAGTCTGCCCGTGTGTACGCGGCCTTATGCCCCGTACACACGGTCGGACTTTGTTCGGACATTCCGACAACAAAATCCTAGGATTTTTTCCGACGGATGTTGGCTCAAACTTGTCTTGCATACACACGGTCACACAAAGTTGTCGGAAAATCCAATCATTCTGAACGCGGAGACGTAAAACATGTACGTCGGGACTATAAACGGGGCAGTGGCCAATAGCTTTCATCTCTTTATTTATTCTGAGCATGCCTGGCACTTTGTCCGTCGGATTTGTGTACACACGATCGGAATTTCCGACAACGGATTTTGTTGTTGGAAAATTTTATCTCCTGCTCTCCAACTTTGTGTGTCGGAAAATCCGATGGAAAATGTCCGATGGAGCCTACACACGGTCGGAATTTCCGACAACACGCTCCGATCGGACATTCTCCATCGGAAAATCCGACCGTGTGTACGGGGCATTAGTGTTTAAAGTGGAAATATACTCACCTTGCCAACGCCAACATCTTCACTTGGTCAATTTCCGGGTTTAGGATCTTTGGCCATTTTCATTAGCAGGACCAAAATGACTTGACTCTAGTTAATGACTGCAGCAGTGTATTTATTCCAATACCAAGACATTCCAAAAACAGGCAGGTAAGTTTGTTTTATTCCCAGAAGGGACATGCCATGCTCCTTTTTTCCATATAGGCTCTGGCTGCTTGCATTTGTTTTTTCCTTCTACAGTATAGTTCCCCTTTAAGATTATTGGCTATTTCATTTGTATACTTATGCATTAATAGGAAGCTTTGGAAGTATTTTACATGTTGGGGCTCTTACAAACGGGTGTCTGAGCCCATTCAACATAATTGCCGTGCATTTCCCCCAGGTACAGTGTACAACCTAACATTGAAGTGAATGGCTGTGCGCTGCTGTACTCATGTATAAGGCAGTGTTAACATAAACACAAGTACAGCATTTTTGCATACACCCATACTCTGTACTCAGGATCTGCACTCAAATTATTTCACAAGTGAAATTGTATTTGCTACTATAAGTAAAGACATCCTTTTTTTTTTTTCACCATTTTTTTTATAAAATAAGCCTAAAAAAAAAGAATAATTCCATTGTTAATTGCCTTTTTAAAAAAAAGAAAAAGGAACATAGCTGCTTTCAATCCAAGCTGAATATGCACATCCACAATAAGATTATGAACACAAGCTTGTAGCACTTCCTTATCAGTGCACTTTTCCCCCCATGTGTACAAGATAAGCTGTGTCCTCCACCTCCAAAATAGGCCTGCTGCTGCTTTTTTGCCCTACTTGGTGGTCCATCATGCATAAGAAGTTACAAACCCATCCTATTACTTTCTTCATAAAGTTGCCTCTCTTCACCCAGATGACAAGCTGTGTTGGCAGGAAATAGACATTTTCTTCTTTCATGTTCCCTAACAGCTGATGTAAGGTTTTCTTATCTTTGATGTGCACACCAGCTAACCTTGAATACCTTTTACAATATGTGCATGATTCTTCTCATTTCCTGTTTTTTGTTTGTTCGCTTACTGAAACCTAAAATAAAAAGTATCACTTTAAACCATATTTAAAAAAAAAAAATGAAATCACAAATTAACAGACATTATACTCAAGCTCAGTCAGAGGAAGCACAGTTGCTTCACATTTTTTGTCTTCTTCTTCCCTCTGGAAGCATAGGAGGATCTTTATAACCCTTTCCACCAAGCCAGAAATATTAAATTACAAGAACTACATCCAGTAAAACAAAAAGGAAAAACAATTTGACTATTAACCAGCACTTTTGACACTTTTTGTTATCTTTAATTGTCAAAGTGAACCTGATTTGTCCGGTAATGTTGTAAGGTGAAAGTGTTAGCAACTTTTTGATCCCCAGGCAGCACAGCTGAAAGATACACAGTGCCCTACCCCACCCAGGACATCGGTAAGATTGCAACCATCACCAGCGCTTGCAACACCACATCTACTCTTGCAACAGTGATCAGTCTCTGCCGCAAGTTTATTCCACAGATCTGCAATTTTTGCAGCTTCCCAGGCTGTCTGTAATGAGCTTGGCTTCACCCACTCTCTCCTCACTCTGCACCATCAGGTGGCTCAGCAGAGCATCACATCCACATCACATCTTTGCAACATAGGAAACACCCCGCCGCTGCCCCCCCCCCCCCCCCCCAAACCAGACCTCCAGCATATCTCTGTCCCCCTCAGCAGGTCACAATCACTAAATGCAATGATCACTATAGCTATCGGAAACTCATTATTAGCACCCCCATCCCCACACAACTCTCCCCTCAAAGCTGATCTGTAGTAACCCCCCCCCCCCCACACTCTGCAAGTCCCTCCCCCCAACTGCCACAAGCTGAGCTTTGTCCCCACTGCAAATTCTCAATCCTACGGACCCCCTCTCATCCACTCATAGTTTACACATTTCTCTCCACCTACTTCGCAGCAGACACCACCCCACCTGTGTGCAGCATGTCCCTCCCCAGCCAGCACATCTCTGCCTGCACCCCCCTCGACATGCTTACACTGTGTCCTCACCCCTAGTTACAACAAATGAATTTTTCTCTGGAAAACTCACTGTGCATATGTCTCCCAAGATGCCACACTCCTGCTCACAGCATGGCCACTTGCTCCTTACAATCCACCCTCACCCTCTTACAGTGCACAAATTTCTCCCTGACAACCTCAGTGACCCCCTTCCTTGTGTGCACATCCCTTCTCGGTCAGAATGCATCTCTGCTGCTCACACTGCAACCCGTCTCTCCACACTCGCAGCACATTTGCATCACCCCTCAGCACACACCATCTCAGCCATTGCTGACAGACCTACCTCTGTGCACCACCCAGCTTACAGCACCCCCCCTTTATAACAGACGTTATTCTCTATCTGCCTCATTTCCCCCCCCCCCCCCCTTTCTTGACACACATCCCTCCATGGCCACCTCCTCTCACTACTGACACATCTTTCACCTCCCACCTTACTCCCTTCAGAGCATACTGTGATGGCCTCCATACTCCTCTCCTGCCATGTTGCCTGCCCCCATACACTTTTCACTCCTGTCCTGCACATATTTACTTCCATACTATCTGCATTACACTACATAATTTTTGCTGCCATACTCCTCACCATCATATACTTCCCACTCCTTTACTGCTCAGACTACCCACCATAATTACATAGTACTCCAGATCATACCGCCCACCCTTATACATTCCACACTACCTTCCTGCACATACCGGTCATCTTCATATCCTCTGTACTCCTCTCCTGCGCACACTACCCCAAATCATAACCACCGCACTGCTCTCCTGCACACCTTACCCACTAAAACCTTTGTTTAATATTTGTAATACTCTCAAACTGGCTTGTTCTGGAATGGGCACACTTTTGCTGGTCTGAGATTAAAATGGATGTAAACCCTCACATATCCCCAGTGAAGTGAACAGCCTCAGATGATACACCGGGATGAACAAATCTCCCTACATAAGTTTTGCATGTATATCTGCTGTCTTCAGCTTTATATCCTCCTTAGAAAGTGCAGATCATGTTAGAATTTCCACTTCCTTATTCTGCACTGAGAGAAGTCTTAGATTACACTGGGAGACAGCTGATTGGAGGAAAGGCACCCCCCCCCAGATAGGCAGAGACTTTCAGAGCTGTCCTGTGAGTAAGACCCCTTTCACACTGGGGTGCTTTTGCAGGCACTGTAACGCTATAAATAGTGCCTGCAAGGCTCCCTGAAAGAGCCGCTGCTGTCTCTCCAATGTGAAAGCCCCGAGGGCTTTCACACAGGAGCGGTGCGCTAGCAGGACACTAAAAAAAGTCCTGCTAGCAGCATCTTTGGAGTGATGAAGGAGCGGTCTATACACCGCTCCTGCCCATTGAAATCAGTGGGGCAGCGCGGCTATATCGCCGGCATAGCACTGCTGTAGCAGCGCTTTGTGGTGGTTTTAACCATTTCTCGGCCGCTAGCAGGGGGTAAAAGCTCCCCGCTAGCGGGCAAATAGCGCTGCAGAATTGATGGTAAAACACCGCTTTTTACCGCCGACGCACCCGCCGTCCCAGTATGAAAGGGGCCTTAAAGCTGCTTTCTGCTTATCTGTTTATAGCACCCTCCCTGACACAAATTTCGGGCTGGTTTTATCATGTCAGAGAACTTGTCAGAAGTTATCATGCTGATAACAGAAGAACAAAGCTGTGCCCAGCTCAAATTTCATGAATCAGGTTTACATCCATGCCTTGCCATTTAGCTTTTAAATGCAAGAGCCTAAGTTGACAGAGTCTCAAGCATTTGATAGCTAAATGGCAAGGGATGTGACTAAGGCTAGCCATAGACTGAGTGAATTTCTTTAGTTTCAGGAAAGATATTCACTTGATTCCACCATCAACACAGTGATAGAGGAATCCCTCCCATGGAGCCATTGTGTTCTCCCAGCGGGGGAAGCCGTCCCCACCGGGAGAACACAGTGATTATTCCTAGCAGCCACTAGCAATAATCACATGTAAAATCCGGGAGGCTGTTTGTACCCAAGTTCATAAATTGGGTACAAACAGCCTGCTGAACCAGTCGAGATTCAAGCAATTTATGGCCGACTTTAGTACTGGAAGAGAAGGGGCTCAGTCACGGAATCTAGGTTTGGTGTACAGCCTAGGCTTAGAATTCAAGCAGAGTCAAAAGTGAAACAGGGATTCACTGGAAAACCGGTACAGGTACTTAAAGTGTCTGCAGTTTAGCACTGTTACCTTAGAAAGTTTTTAATACTGATCAGATTTAGTTCATTTACAGCATTTGGACCAAAATTGCATTGTTGGAGAATATGTTGGTGCTATAAAAAAACAATTGCCATAAGTGGAAATCGGCAATGCAACACCTGGCTGTATGTGGTGTGTCCCAGACATCTTAAGGTAGAACTAGAACCTCCTAGTATAAAGTATACTGTATGTGCTGTAGAGCTTTATTATAAGTGTATCTGCATTTATAGTCTTTACTTCTCCCCCCAAATTCCTGGTTAAGCCGGTCAGTGAAATCCACCTAATGCAGCTTCCTATGATGATGCTGCATTTCTCTGAATTTGGAGCAGAGTTGCCACTCTCATATAGGCTGTGCTGCCTGCTCTACAGTGGAATGAAATTAATGTTGCAGGGTGTGTTGCTATCAGCATTTCCAATGCCCATTAACAAGTCTGTGGGTTGTTAGTCATTCCTTGGCCACATCTAGTCCCGCCCAATGCTTTCTGGATTGACCGCACTGCCTCTGCTGCTGAATTGCTCCCATTGTGAGCTGTTATGCCTGAACGGGGGAGCATGTGGGACACAAATAGGGGGTTTAGCTAAGTCGGCGTAGTTAAAGGAATTGGTTGATTTGCATATACTGTCCAACAAGAGCCTTTTAGCTTAAGTATGTAAAAGGGACTAATTGTCTGTCCTCCTCCTTATATATTTACAGAGTGAGTCCTGCTGATGGAGAACTGCAATGGAATTTTACACATACCCCAACTGAGCATGTGTTTCCTGTTCCCAATGTCTCTCACAATGTGGCCTTGAAAGTCAGTGTCCAGTCTTTGCCTAGACAATCCAACTATCCAGTGCTGAATTGTAGCATCCATAGTGATCTTGGCTTCTATGAAAAGAGATTCTCCACACATGAGCAGAGTGTTCTTCCGCCTCGAGAGCTGAAGGAGAGCAGGCAATATGGTGTCCTCAATTCTCAGCATTCTTGTAGCAAGCAGACATGGACTGTTGGACCTGAAGGTTTAATGCAAGCTAGAACAAGTCTAAGCATGAATCTGACTATTCCTGCCACAAGTATCAAGTTAATATCTGGGGGTGGCAGTGGTTATGACATTGGGACATCTCCATCAAAGGTTCAAGGTTTTAGTATGGTCAGCGATTTAAAGGGAGCTCCACCAGACTCTCCTATTAGAAGTTTTAAATCCCTATCTTTGGTTGATACACCTAATAATCCACACGCAAACCAGCCAGCCGAGGCCAACCCCCTGATAGGCACCTTAATTCAAGAACGTCAAGAAGTAATAGCAAGAATTGCACAACATTTGCTACAGTGTGATCCAGCAAATACGCACATAACTAATCGTTCCTTCAAATTGCACGACTCCAGCACTATATGTTCTAAAATATTCCGAAACCAATCTGAAGAGGAAAACTTTAACAAGATAGAGCAAGAAACACCTGTCATAAATACTCTCAGTTCAGACTTGAATCTAACCCCTGACAACCTGGATCGAAAACTGAAACCATCTTTAGATACACCCATCACTTCCTCCCGCAACAGTCTGGAGGGTAAAACCTCACCAAAACCACAAGCTAGAAGGAAACTTATTTTAATTCAACCTAGTGAGCAAGTTTTCAACTTTCAGAGTTTTGCAAGTAAACAAGCACCAACTGCACGATCTGTATCCACGAGAGAAAATTCAGTCACTTTGCCTGAAATATGTGACTTTAAACAAGATGACCAGACAGAAAAAAATACCAGTAAAGTAACCCACATCTCACACCATAGCATGACTAATGTCCACATATGCAGCAGCAGTAACAACAAACAGACTGAAAACAGAAGCAGGGACTGTTCTCAAAGTGATTTCTGTAAGAACTGTTCACGAAATGTAGTGGCACTGAAAACATGTGGGGTTAGCCAGGCATTAGAGACTAAATGTATAGAGAATAACACATTGAAAGCACAAGGGTCTGATCATACTAATCAACTTCATAGTATAGAAAATTATGTCAGTTCGGACCGCGATGGTTCAAAACTCAGAGAGAGCCAGGAAAAACTGAAAACAACCCATGATGAGAACAAGGATCCAACCAAGTGTGATTGTGCCAAGCAAGAGCAAGGAAAGGCTGCCAGGAGTTGTTCCAGATGTGACCGTCTGAAAAATAAAGAACAAAAGGTATGTATATACATACAAGTGTGGTTTTAATAACTGCAAAGATTAAGCTGTGTGGCAGCGTAGACCTAGTTCTGTAATGGTGTGTGTGTCATTTCCTCTCCTTAAGTTACTAGAGTCAGGTATAGTCATTTATTGTCTTTAGAGATCCTAGACTGGAATTTAAATTATAACTAAAAGCAAAACTTTTTTTTTTTTTTTTTTAGTTTCTCTTAAAGAAGAGATGGATTGGAACACCTGTAATTTTTTATTGGTGCCTTTGTCCCTGTTTAGGAAAGGCCATCCTCTCTATTTTGCCCTGTTTACCATTATCATTGAAAGTGAAAGTAAAAGTAAAAGAAAATCCCAAATTTTGGGTTGACCCCATAAAAGTAAGAGGGGAACCTTCCAATAGGGTCACTAGCTCTGGTGACATGAGGGTCTCAAAGAAATGTCCTTAACCACTTCCGGACCGCCGCATGCCGATGTACGTCCCTACTTTGGGGATGGATATCGTTGTTATGGCAGCAGCTAACTGCCCCAACCCCGGTATCCCCGTGTTCGGCCAGCGGTCCGGTACAAGATAAAGGTGGTCTCTGTGGCGAATTTGCAACGAGATCACTTTTATTGAAGGCGGGAGAGGGGCCCCCCGCCGCAATCCGGTGCTCTCCGCCGCTTACCGGAGCCGTCGGCAGCGGCGGAGGCGATCACGTCTGTCCCCTGGGCTGACATGGAGACGAGTGAGGGGAAAATGGCCCCCACCCATCTCCATGACACTGCAGGGCGGAAGCGACGTCAAAACGTCACTTCCACCCATAGCTCTTAAAGGACCAATTTATTTTGTTTATTTTTTTAAATGACAATTTTTTTTTTTTTTTTTTTTATTGCATTTTGGTGTAAATATGAAATTTGAGGTCTTTTTGACCCCGATCTCATATTTAATAGGTCCTGTCATGCTTTTTTTCTATTACAAGGGATGTTTACATTCCTTGTAATGGGAATAAAAGTGACACTTTTTATTTTTACACTGTTTAAAAAGAAAAAAAGAGGTAAAATAAATAAGAAAAAAAAAAAAATTTAAAAGGCGCCCCGACCCACCAAGCTCACGTGCAGAAGTGAACGCATACATGAGTAGCGCCCGCATATGAAAACTGTGTTCAAACCACACATGTGAGGTATTGCCGCAATCGGTAGAGCAAGAGCAATAATTCTAGCCCTAGACCTCCTCTGTAACGCAAAACATGCAACCGGTAGAATTTTTAAAATGTCGCCTATGGAGATTTTTAAGGGTAAAAGTTTGTCGCCATTCCATGAGCAGGCGCAATTTTGAAGCGTGACATGTTGGGTATCAATTTACTCGGCGTAACATTATCATTAAAAAAATTGGGCTAGTTTTACTGTTGTCCTATTGTTTTTAATTCAAAAAATTGTATTTTTAAAAAAAAAAAGTGCTCTTGTAAGACCGCTGCGCAAAAACAATGTGACAAAGTATTGCCACGACCGCCATTTTATTCTCTAGGATGTTAGAAAAAAATGTATAATGTTTGGAGGTTCTAAGTAATTTTTCTAGCAAAAAAAAAAAAAAAAACTGTTTTTAACTTATAAACAACAAATCTAAAAAAAAGAGGCCCGGTCTTAAAGTGGTTGATCTGCAGGGTTTTACTCTCACTTCCTATTTTGGTTATGGAACAGGAACTGAAGGTAAATCTCCCCAATGGGACAAAGATGGCTAACATAGACTTTACAGGGGTTATAACCCTCCCTTACTCTATCCAAAATGAAAAACAAAGTTTTGCCTATAGTTCTATTATTATCCACTATTCTATACGTGAATTAATTCTTATCAAGCACAATATCTTGAAGCATGAATATGCAAAACCAATTTAAAATGTTGGACAGGTATTGAAAATGTGCATGCTGATTCCAGCCTACTAGTTTGAAGATGGTTAACAGAAGTCCTACCCATGAGCAGACACTATAAGGAAGGCCCATAAAAACCCCTTTGTAATTTAATTTAATTTCATTCCTGAGGTTTGGGCTCTGTGACCACTGACCACTATTTTGTGGTATCTGCTCTTAGGCAGGATTTTGTATTTTTTAGCCCTGGTTCACATTGGTACGATTTGACATGTCAAATCGGCGGTAATTGCCGGCAATGGCACTGTCCTAATCAGTGTGACGCTGCATTTGAAAAAGTTGTTTCTTTACTACTTTTTGCGATTTCGGGCTGCAATTTACATTGACATCTGTGCAGAAACCTGCACAGATGTCTCTGAAATCGCAGCCGAAATCTGGACTGACATGCGGGAGTGAAATCGTGCGCGTTCAGCTGAACTTGCACAGCTTCATTCCCACAGCTCAGTGTGAACCTGGGCTAAAGCTTTTGAAAAAAAAAAGTACATGTCCAATTTTGTGTGTGTGTGTGTGTTTGGTTTTTTTTTTTTTTTTTTTTTTTTAAGAAACACTTTTTGTACACAAGCACTCTTTGTAGAGCAGCATTACCTACGTGATAAGAAACTATGTCACACAGGCCAAATTCATTGTTTTAACAATGTGCAACAATGTAGATTTTGTTGTAGGAGATGCCATGTCATTGCATTTAATTTCCATAATTTTTTTTTTTGTTTTTTTTTTTGTTTTTTTTTGTTTTCATACAAAAATTCACTAGAATATTATAATAGGACACATTAACAGCTTAGAACATAAGCAAATGTACACTGAAAGGTATGGCTATCATATACAAGGGTTTTCAAACGCAAACAGTTTCCCACCCCTCAATTCAAAACCGTGGTGGGTAGCAATTTGGTGAGTGGAACTTGGGCAACCTTTGAGACTAAATTCCCCCACCAGTTTCTTGATAGACCAATTTAAACATCCTTATGACCATATAACCAAAATCAAGGAAAAGAAAGTAAGAAATGACAAAGTGCAAGAAGAAGAGGAAGAAAAAAGGAGATTGAGTGCACCATATCCAGCCAATAGAGTAACCATCGTTCCAATCAAGGTTTGACAGATATTTGATCAAAGGATCCTAGGTTTCGTTGAAGGCCAACTTATTCAACAGTGCCGAGAGCCTTTCGTTGACCATAATCCAGGATAATTTGGCCTTCAATGACTCAAATGGGATCGTGGGAGACTTCCATGATCTACCAATTCTGGAAGCCAAAAAAAGAATGTGATTGGTCTCCTAGTGTGTCTCGGTAATCCCTCTGGTAAGCGTCCCTACAGAGCCTGCTGGGGAGATTTGCCCAGAATCACTTGTGTGCGTAGATAACATTATACAATCGAGTCCAAAACTTCTGCACTTTCCAACATGACCACCAGGTATGAAAGACGGATCCTTGCTCGCACCCCTTGAAGCACTGAGATGTGGCTTCTGGGACACACTTTGCTATTCTTACTGGTGACCTGTACCAACTGAAAGTACCTTGTAGTTGGCCTCTATTATAGAGTATTGATCTAGGATTCAGAAGCGCATTGAGCAAGCTTGCACCACTCCTCCACCTCCAACTGTTCACTTGATGTCAGTACATTTCAAAAAAATAAACCCCTTATTTGGGGCTAAGAAGCAATCCTGCAAATATAGAGTGCATCTGGAAAGTACTCACAGCACATTACTTTTTCCACATTGTGTTGTGTTACAGCCTTATTCCAAAATAGATTAAATTCATTATTTTCCTCAAAATTCTACAAACCATACCCCATAATAACAATGTGAAAGAAGTTTGAAATCTTTGCAAATCTTTTGAATAAAAAAAATATATATCACATGTACATAAGTATTCACAGCCTTTGCCAAAATTGAGCTCAGGTGCATCCTGTTTCTACTGTTAATCCTTGAGATGTTTCTACAACTTGGAGTCCTTTAAACTGTGTTTAAAGAGCAAAAAAACTGGTCTCCCTGCAGGGTAATGTCATAATGTGCACTTAGTATACACTGCATACTAGCATATTATGACAGACTTACCTACAAAACAGATCCCTCCAGCGGCGCCCTGTCACTGCTGACAGGTAATTCATATTCATGGTCTTCTTTCCGGGTGCACAGGCTGCAGCCGTTTGAATAGCCGGGCTGCGATGACATCACAGCCGCGGCACGGCTCTCTCAATGGACTGCATGCCGTGACATCACCGGCTGATACACATATAAATATCTCCTAAACGGCGCACGTTTAAGTGATATTTTCTGTACCTAAAGTTAAGCCTTATTATAGGCTTACCTATAGGTACAAAATAAATGATTCCCACTTTCACCGTAACTTGTATAGTTATACTGTCCTGAAGGTTCAAATACAGATAGGTGCTCTTGTACAAAAGTGATTATTTTTCAAACTTCCAGAAAAAGGTCCTTTCTAAGCCTGTATTTTGTGATGGAGAACATCCTGTGTTCTTATTTATTTAACCATTTTCAGTCATAAGGTTTTGAGCTCTCTAGCCATATCTACCCCATATCCTTTATTGGAATTGCAGTCAAATAACCTATTGCTGCCATTTTCATCATAGATTTTACAGCCTTATGAGAAAATATTGGGCAACTGGTAGAGTCATTCTGAAGTCAGTCACTGCTAAAAAACCCTATTTCTCTGGCTGTCATAATTATTCAATGGCTTTAGTACTTCTTAAATGACTGCTCTGGATTAAAATTTCCCATTAGGAGTGACTTTGCTCTTTGCTGATCTGCATGCTTGTTCTAGGTCATTGTGTCAAAGTAATGAAGCTAGGGATGGTCAAGCACAGCCAGACAACTAGAAGAAGTCCTCAATGGCATCTTCTGTGTTTATCCCAGTATAGGATTCCTTTTTAAATGACTTAATTTCTATGTCAAGAAAATCCGAGGAAGTTAGTTGTAGCAAATTGTCTTGAAGAGCATATTGTAAGAGTAGGTACATTTAGGCCTTTTGAGGTGGCATTCGGTGTATTTCCACAAGCCAATCCTGAACGGGTGCATTGAGCTAAATGGACTCCATACACAAGCAAAGTCATTGTGGCTTTTTTTCAGATGTCCCCATTCATTACTATTGCTCATCCCAACAGGACCCCTGCTGGGCTATGCATCTGAACATCTGCCAACCACAGCACAGTTACTGAATATGCATTTTATCCAGTATTCATGTAACTAGGCTAATACATATATTTATATGTTTTGTTTGGATTCAAGAGGAAAACTTTCTTTTCACATATTTGGTTTGGCATTTTTATTAATATTTATTCAGAGAATTTTTATGAAGGCAGGATGGTTCAGTAGTGTAGTAGACTGCTATGTTGAAATGAGATGAGGTGATCATCATGCCGACAACTTCATAAGAGCAGCTGGCTTGTGAGTGGAGCCTGGCCATTGAAGAGCTGGTTGTCATTGACAGAGAAGTCTTCAAACCTGGTTTAGGTACATTTCTCAGCTCTTTATATCATTATCAAGACATCTGATGCAGCACAGGGTTAACGTTTTGCACACTATATAATGTGTGGGTTAGTACTTCCACAAACTGAGTCAATATTCTAGATGCTTAGTATCACCTGCAACAACCTTTTGCTAAAAATGCTGCAAGTACGAAATAACAGCTATTGATCCTGCCAGATACCCAGTGAGCCGTCCCGGTGTGTACTAACATTTCTGCTTCTGCTGCACTGAATTCCTTAGCAGTGTTATTTGCCCTGGTCCGTTCTGCTCTGTGGACTTCTGGACTACTAAATACCACCCCTATGTTATGGAGAGGAGGAGACTTTCTGTAGTCCACCAGAGTAGAATTGGACAAGGCCAATAGAAAGAAGCTTAGGGCATCTCTGGTAGAAGAGCAAATACATTTTTTGTACTTGCAGCATTTTTAAAGAGACAAAACATTTAGGAAATGTGCATGTATTACCGAGATGTACTGCATATCTTTCATTTTGCCCACACATACACGTTAACCATATAGCTAAAGCATGAGTATACTTCAGCAACAAAATTGATTCAAAGCATGGCCTGTTCACCATGACATCTTCTCATGTGTTAATGCAGTATGTGGACCTATTATGGGTGTAAAGCCTGGCTGAATCTGGGAGCAGAGGAAAACCCAGGAAAAGCCTATTTTGGGGTCCATTTCAGCTGGACATAGTGTATGCAGCACTATACTTTCACAGATAACGATTTACCTCTATCAGATCCTATTTTGCATGGTGTGTTCCTCCCTTTTTTTTTTTTTTTTTTATTATTATAAAAAATCAGACATGCGACGAATAAAGGAAAAGATGGCCATGGACACCTATTGTGGTGATAACTAAATAACCTAGAGATAAACTGCTGCCTACATCAGAAATGGACACCAGGTACATAGAAATATGAAGGCCAGCCTCCTAGAGGCTATAACCCCCCACACCTGCAAGCAGTCAAAAAGGGAACCCTTTCATATGAGGGTAGTGAGAATTTATTTATGGTTTTTCTATAGTCCATTTTTGTACAATTAGGGACACAGCTTGATGATTATTTGGCAACCTAGGGACATCAAAAGCAGCCCAGGCTGTGGGGCAGTTACACACAAGCACATGCAAACCAGCCCAGCAAAAACAAATTGGGAACCATGGGCTGCTTGCAGAACCTGTAGACCAAAAGTAGCATCTGTGGAAACATACATATCTACCTTGTAAAGCTGAGAGAAAGTATGTGCAGAAGACCAGGTGGAAGCCTCACAAGAACCTCTTTTAGAACCTTTTGAATCGACAATCAAGAAATCGGTCTGCCTAATAGAAGTAGAAGCAGGTTAACTTTGATGGCCCTTGCCACATTCAGGCAATGGGAAGAGAGCTCCTTGGGATGAATTGGTAGCAGGAGCCGCATGTGTAACTTCCTATAGAACTGTAATAATAATCAGCAAAAGGACATTGAAAAACTAAGAACAGTGCAGACACCTGACCTATAATGATGCTAATGACCAAGTGTTCTGGTCTCAAGTGCAGCAAAGAGAACATGGCCCATCAAAATAAGTGATTAAACCCCCAGAGACTCTCACCAGTTAAAATACGTATTCCATGTTTGAAGATGTACTGTATCTTGTGATTAGAAGATTTGTGAGTTCTTATCAAAGTTGGAAATAAAGAATCTGAAATGAGACAGCCAGGCTGACAAAGCCAGTGAAGCATGGTGGAAGATCTGTCCATGAGATAGCCTATGGTCTGTAGCCTCCAGATATGTTAAGGCCAGCCATAGGCCGGCGGGTTTCTTTCCTGCAACCACAGACAGTGTTAATAGGGGAATCCCTCCCGCCGAGCCATTGTGTTCTCAGTCACTAGCTCAGGTGACTCTCTTCAGAATAAGCTGTGAGGGAAGTGACCAACCTGCATGTTCTAGCGCGGGTGTAGGCAACCTCGGGCCCTCCAGAACTACAAGTTCCATCATGCCTCTGGGAGTAATTGTAACTGCCATCTTTGCAATGCCTCATGGGAAATGTAGTTCCACAACAGCTGGAGGGCCACAGGTTGCCCATCCCTGTTCTAGTGCATTTGTGTACCAACGCTTTTACAATCTCAATGCCTTCCAAGCAAAAAAAAAACAATGGTTTGAGCCCAACACCAGAAAATGTAACTGCATTAAAAAAAAAAAATGCCCAGAGAGCAGATAGAATGGTGGAAGATATAAAATGAAAAAAATGACGGCTGAGCTTAGATAGTGCTTTGCTGCCTCATCTGTGACCAGCCCCAAGTCCTAATAAAAAGGAGATTCAATGCACTAGAAAATAGTAAAGTATGTTAGCATAAACTCTTTATTAGAATGAATGGGAAAGTTATGTAAAGAGAAGATGTAAACCTCCCATCATACTGCCTTCTAGATATACCTGTAGGAATGTGACACAGAAGCTGACAGCCTGTTAGCCAATCACAACAGTGAGTCTTCAGAGATGCAGACAGTTGAACTGCCACAGCTCTGGTCCCAATGCTCGGCGAATCTCCAGATACTGAACTGACATGAATAGCGGAGCCCTCTGCTAACTGGAACACAGACTGGTTAATACTGGCAACTGCAGGACCATTGCATAGATGAGACCAGTATACCGAATGAACTGGTAGAGCGTGCACTCGGCGAGTTGGAGAGATTTTCAATTTTCGACCTGAAAATCCGTACCAGTGGATGGTAGAAAAATCTTCCAATTGAAGGAATATTGCAGAAAGGATGGAGGGATCTGTTCTCCTGGGGACACTAAGCGTAGCTGGGCAGGTGTGAGATAGGAAGGGTTATAACCTCTAGGGCAGGGATATGCAATTAGCGGACCTCCAGCTGTTGCAGAACTACAAGTCCCATGAGGCATAGCAAGACTCTTGACAGCCACAAGCATGACACCCAGAGGCAGAGGCATGATGGGACTTGTAGTTTTGCAACATCTGGAGGTCCGCTAATTGCATATACCTGCTCTAGGGAGCTGGCCTTTAGTTTTCTTTGTGTCTAGTGTCCATGTCTCTTGTAGGCAACAGTATAACCCTAGGTTGTTGAATTATCATCAAGCCGTGTTCGATGGGCAATAGAGAAAATGACTGGGAAGTTCTGAAGCTTTTATCAACCACAACATTGTGCCACCTTTTAACCATGCACAAATTTCCATAAGACCAGCCTGCAGGTTGATTAAATACCTTTTGGCTGACTGCAGTGTTCATACATTTTGTGCCTCAGAATCCATTGTTTGTGCTCTTGTAACTGAGAAACTAATGACGCTAGGTTGGAAAGCTCCAGCATTGCCAAGTGTATGGCCAGCTGTAGGGTATCTAGCAAGGTATGATACGACCCAAACTGTGCCAGTGTTGTTTTCTTTAAACTATCACAGACTTTATGCCAGTCCAAACAAGTAACAGGCCCATTTAATATGTTATGCACAAGCCTCATGACAATGTCCTTTACCTCCCTAGTGAGCCAAATCCTCCTTAATTTATGCCATTGCACCCCCCAGGCATTGCAGCTCACAGCTGGAGGGTTTTAGCAACAGGCATTGCTGTCATGGCACAGTGAGCACGAGAATTTAGGAGCAGTGCAGCACCACCACCACATCGTCACTGGTAGCTGCATTATGTGGACTTCACTCGCAGGGAGCAGGTATTTGTGGGACTCTGCAGGCAGGCTAAGAGAAAAAAAATATGAGTGCACATGTAATTAAAGCTGAACACCCAGCGTGAAAAATGTTATTTAAATATAATCCTCATGGCCACAAAGGATATAAATCAATTTTGTCTGTACCAAATGCCTCTGCAAACCCAGTTGTTACATTGAAAATGTAGTAATGGGCGGCACATTATTCTGCGCAGAGTGCAGTGCCGTGGGAGGGACTCAGCAGGCTAGATGCAGTAAACCAGCAGAGAGGGCAATAACAGACAAATTTACTTTACAAAAAAAAAAAAAGAGAGAGTAGCAGTGACCGGTCTTATTATATTATAGGAAGCGCCAGCACAAAATCAAACTTTAACACTTTTGCACAGATGTGGAAGAAATACACAGACTACATAAAGATTCAAGTATAAATACATACCACTAGATGGAGCTATTGAGCATACCTATTTTCTGCTTGCGTATATATGATCCAACAAGGTACATAATATATGTAATATGATATGTTCTTTTTTGGCGTACCTAGAAATCTGTTACGCTACGGACATCCAATAATTGGAGGAAGAGGGGTTTCCACTCACTAGATGGGACTTCGCCCAAGGCCTTCCACCCTTGCACAGGTTTACCTTTACTCTCAAGTCCTGTAAGTTCCTGCTTATATTTAATATTAATAATTGTTCCTGTAGTGCTCTATTTACATGCAATCATTCTAGAAAACAGCTTGGTGTGCCTCAACCATTGCAAATATAAAAGTACATTTATTTCAAAAGTTTGTTACAGGAAGTCCCGAGTTACGAACACAATAGGGACTATAGGTTTGTTCGTAAGTCGAAGTTGTTCATAAGTCGCAACACTGCATTTGTAAGTGTAACTTCCGGTCAGAACACTGCATTCGTAAGTGTAACATCCGCCATGGATGTGGGATGTTCCAGGTGCTTGTTATGTTATCTGGGGCTCTTCTAGCCATGAGGTATTCAGAACCAGCATGGAGCACAAGTGGCCGGCATTTGAGGCCGTTCATAAGTAAGTGTCGTTCGTAACTCGGGGACTGCCTGTACCAGTTCTAGGGCAGCTGCTACATCCACATCCTGTATTACTAAGGGCACTTTCACACTGGGGTGGTAAAAGCGTTGGCGGTAACGCTCCGCTAGTTTTAGCGGCGCTTTTCGGCCACTAGCGGGGTGCTTTTAACCCCCACTAGCGGCCCAAGAAGGGCTTAAAAGCTGCCAAAGCCCTTTGCAGGCACTTTGGCAGCGCTGCCCATTGATTTTAATGGGCAGGGCGTTTTTAGGAGCAGTGTGTACAAAACCGCCCCAAAGATGATGCTTGCAGGACTTTTTTTTTATCGTCCTGCAAGCGCACCGCTCCAGTGTGAAAACACTCAGGCTTTCACACTGGAGTGACAGGAGAGACGCTTTGCAGGCCCTATTTTTAGCACTAAAACACCTGTAAAGCACCTCAGCATGAAAGTGGCCTAAGATTATATACAGTTTGAGAGACTGTCCCATGAAAGAATTGACTTTTAAGGATGTACAGCTGACACTGAAGTGAGCACAAAGTTAAATTCAAAACAAGTTTATTTCATACAAAAATATTAAAATACAAGCAGAGATAAACATCTCATAAATTGTAAACCTATAATACTGATGTTGATATTGATACTTAGTTCCAATGCTGGTATGGATTCATAAATGTAGACGCATCCAACGCATTTCGCAGAGTAAAATCTCCGCTTCTTCAGGGAAATGCAAAGTATATCTAGTTGTCATTAAATTGAAAAGAACATTATTACTATCAGAATATGCCATATAATTCATTCATTTATCATATATTTTTTATTAATTTACATAGAATTCATAAGGATATCACATTATAAAAGTGCTCACCAATTTCATCGGCATATAGCTATGTGTACTCCCACAAGTTCGACACAGACCAAGACTACCATCAACCAACTGGTTCCTGGTAATAACCAGGGCCGGGTCTGGTGGACACTGGATTGTATATTGACGGATTAGGGCGAAAACTGTACATAAGCTATACATTTTGTTTCTGCAAATGTGTGTAAGCAGAAAAAGCTATATACTGTTTCAGCACCTGATTTACTATTTGGCACAGGCAAGCAGTTTTCAGCCATTTTGAATTGTAGTAGGTTTTACAGTGCTTTGAAAAAGTATTCATACCCCTTGAAATTTTCTACATTTTTGTCATGTTGGAACCAAAACTGTAATTGTATTTTATTGGGATTTTATGTGATAGACCAACACAAAGTGGCACATAATTGTGAAGTGGAAGGAAAAGATAAATGGTTTACATTTTTTGCAAATAAATATCTGAAACGTGGCATATGCATTTGTATTCCGCCCCCTTTATTCTGATATCCCTAACTAAAATCTAGTGGAACCAATAGCCTTCAGAAGTCACCTAATTAGTAAATAGAGTCCACCTTTGTGTAATTTAAATTCAGTATAAATTCAGCTGTTCTGTGAAGCCCCCAGAGGTCTGTTAGAGAACCTTAGTGAACAAACAGCATCATGAAGACCAAGGAACAGACCAGACAGGCCAGGGATAAAGTTGTGGAGAAGTTTAAAACAGGGTTGGGTTCTAAAAAGAAATATCCCAAGCTTTGAAGGTCTCGCGAAGCACGGTTCAATCGATCATTCAAAAATGGAAAGAGTATGGCACAACTGCAATCCTACCAAGACATGGCCGTCCACCCAAACTGACAGGCCGGGCATGAAGAGCATTAATCTGAGAAGCAGCCAAGAGGTAACTCTGGAGGAGCTGCAGAGATCCACAGATCAGGTGGGAGAATCTGTCCACAGGACAATGATTAGTCATGCACTCCACAAATCTGGCCTTTATAGAAGAATGGCAAGAAGAAAGCCATTGTTGAAAGAAAGCCATAAGAAGTCTGTTTTCAGTTTGTGAGAATCCATGTGGGGGACACAGCAAACATGTGGAGGAAGGTACTCTGGACAGATGAGACCAAAATTGAACTTTTTGGCCTAAAAGCAAAATGTTATGTGTGGTGGAAAACTAACAATGCACATCACCCTGAACACACCATCCCCACCATGAAACATGGTGGTGGCAGCATCATGTTGTGGGGATGCTTTTCTTCAGCAGGGACAGGGAAGCTGGTCAGAGGTGATGTGAAGATGGATGGAGCCAAATACAGGGCAATCTTAGAAGAAAACCTGTTAGTCTGCAAAAGACGAAACGGGGGCAGAGGTTCACCTTCCAGCAGGACAACGACCCTAAACATACAGCCAGAGCTACAATGGCATGTTTAGATTAAAGCATGTTCATGTGTTAGAATCACCCAGTCAAAGTCCAGACCTAAATCCAATTAAGAATCTGTGGCCAGACTTGAAAATTGCTGTTCAGATGCTCTCCATACAATCTGACAGAGCTTGTTATTTTGCATAGAAGAATGGGCAAAAATGTCCCTCTCCTAGATGTACAAAGCTGGTAGAGACATTCTCAAAAAGACTTGCTGCTGTAATTGCAGTGAAAGGTGGTTCTACAAAGTATTGACTCAGAGGGGCTGAATACAAATGCACCCCACACTTTTCACATATTTATTTGTGAAAAAATTTGAAAACTATTTACCATTTTCCTTCCACTTCACAATTATGTGCTACTTTGTGTTGGTCTATCACATAAAATCCCAATAAAATACAATTACATTTTTGGTTGTAACATGACAAAATGTGGAAAATTTCAAGGGGTGTGAATACTTTTTCAAGGCACTGTATAGTCTTGTTCCTAATCGCAACTGATCACATTGGAAGTTACCTTTTTATTTTACTTTTATCTTTGTTTAGTGAAGAATGCTATTTCTGTGCCACGGTCTTATTTGTTTTACCTTAGTCTGGTCTGATTATTTTTTATTTTTTCCTAGCTTCATGGTTAAGTCCTGACAACAGCCATTCCCCTGTCCAATGAGACGGACTCACTGTCAGCCTTTTTTTGGGCAGGGTAATGTAAGATATATTGGAGCTTAGCCATGAGGCCAGGAGAGTCTGGCCCCAGTAAGTAACTTTAACCAGAACTCCATTTTTACTGTGTCCTTTAAAAAAAAAAAAAAAAAAAAAAAAAAAATATATATATATATATATATATATATATATATATATATATATATATATATATATATATATATATATATATATATATATATATATATATATATATATATATATATATATATATATTTTTGGCCAGCTTTGTTCACATGAATGCTTACTGTTAAAGAAGACTATGGCCGCTGTGGGGGCTGTACACAGTGCAGCAGCTTCTGCTACATACTGTATGTTGTGCTGTCTTCCTGTGATCTCAGCCTTTCAACAAGCCTTGTATTTTTATCAACAAATACAGGAAGTTTTTTTCTACCAAGTTCTGATTGGCCATGGTGGAGCTTGTGATGTCATCTGCCCACCTCTTCCTCTTGGTCAATCAGAGATGCCTTGTATTCTTTGATTAAAAGATTTCTGATTCGCTGAGATGTCACATGGCCGACTCTTTCCAGCCACAAAAGGGAAGTGTGTAGGACTCTTCCCAGATGTTAAGAGAAATGGATAGGACTCTGCCAGGAAGACAGCACAGCTTACTGTATGCAGCTAAAGCTGCTGCACTGTATTACATCCTCCAAAAAGGCCAGACTGTTCTGCCTTAGTATAGATCCATTTAAATCAAGCTGGCCCAAACAAACATTTTCAAGGGCGCAATCACTACTGCACAAAAGCTATCTACTACATTAAACAGATCACAAGATATTCTTAGCTGCTGACACAGCAGTCTTGGTGTTCTTTTTAAGACTCATTTAATAATTGTGTAAATTTTACAGCATCCCTAGGATGGTCTTGCTATTTAATATGAGAACAATACATACACACAGCTCTTTAGCATAACAGACATAAGTGGGCTTGTAGCTCTCATTGCTTCCCTTCCTCGTATTTAAGACATTTGATTTTTTTTTTTTTTTCTGTGTAAAATACCGCTTCAGATATTTTTTTAGATTGAGTTTTCTTCTTCTATATGTGCTACAGACTTCCTATTACATGCCTGCTACACACTTAGCAGCATATTACTACATTGAAGCTAAAATCAGAACCTTCTCTTTGGTCATCTGTCGAAATATCTAAAGGTTCGCTGAGAGTCTTTGGAAATCCAGGTTGTTTGCAGATTGGGAGTTTGATGTTCATCGAAAGCCAGGGTTTACCAGATGAAAGAATCTTTTTATTTCACCTAGGTTCCACAAAGAAAAACACAGTCAGGGTATTTTGATCTGGACACTTCCTTACTACAATTTAAAGGTTTATCCACAAGGAGGTATTTATATTTTTGTATATAATTTTTTCTTCTGCTCTTCCTAAAGCTTTCTTTTTCCAGTGCATTGTAGGGATAACTCTTAAATAAGGACGTTCAGCTTTACACCAAAAAATGCCAGCAATGTATAAATGTAAGGTTGTGCAGATCTTTTGTGAGCTTACTATATTTAGGGAGATGGAGAAAATCCATTCCAAAAAAAAGCTAATAAATGCTGAATTCTGAGAACAGCATGTGGTTAGGCTGGCCATACATTATACAATTTTCTTATACAATTACCTTCAACTATGTAGTGCAAGGGCCTGCCTGATTGCATACTAATTGAAAGTGTTTATGGTCTTGGTAAATCTAAAAAAAAAAATTGTACATGAAAGTTATGTACTGTATGGCCATCCTTAAAATGCTTCTGTTCATCTAAATATTCAGGATATAGAGACACTGCAGAGCGATCACAGGTACCAAATGCAGTGTATTGTTAAGAATGTGTATATGTGTGTGTGTGTGTATGTGTGTGTGTATATGTATATATGTGTATATATATATATATATATATATATATATATATATATATATATATATATATATATATATATTAATGTATTTGTCCCCTTCCTGATTTTTTTTTTTTTTTTTTTTTTTTTTGTACATTTCTCACACTTAAATGATTCAGATCATCAAACAAATTTTAATATTACACAAAGATAACCCTAGTAAATCCAAGATGCAGTTTCTAAACTATTATTTCATTTATTAAGGGAACAAAAAATCTGTTTAAACCTGCCTGGTGGCCCTATGTGAAAAATGAATTGTTGCCCCCTCCCATGCTGAATCATGAATGAACTACGATTAATCACAATTTTTTGGAAAGCTGCGTTAAATTTAACTTGCCACACCCAGGCCTGATTACTGCCAAACCTGTTGAATTAAGAAATCACCTGAATAGAAGCTGTCTGACCAAGTGAAGCACGCTAAAAGATCACAAAAAGCCACAATCTAAAAAAAAAAAAAAATTAAAGAACAGATTAGAAACAAAGTAATGGACATGTATCGATCTAGGAGGGGATTCCACAGCCAATTCTAAGGCTTTGGAACTCCAGTGAACCACGGGGAGAGCCATTATCCACAAACGGACATGACTTAGAACAGTAGTGAACCTTTCCAGGAGTGGCCGGCCTACAAAAATTACTCCCAAGAGCATGACGACAACTCATTCAGGAGGTTATAAAAGAACCCAGAACAACATCTAAAGAACTGCAGGCCTCACTTGCCTCAGGAAGATCAGTGTTCATGATTCAACAATAAGAAAGAAACTGGGCAAAAATGGCATCCATGGGAGAGTTCCAAGGCCAAAGTCATTGCTGACCAAGAACAACACAAAGGCTCATCTCACATTTACCAAAAAAAATCTTGATTATCTCCAAGACTTTTAGGCAAATATTCTGTGGACTGATGAGACAAAAATGTTACTTTTTGGAAGGCGTGCGTCCCGTTACATCTGGCATAAAACTAATACAGCATTTCATAACAAGAACATAATACCAACAGTCAGACATGGTGGTGGTAGCGTGATGGTCTGGGGCTGCTTTGCAGCTTCAGAACCTGGACGACTTACCATAATTGATGGAACCATGAATTCTGAGCTCTACCATCAGTTTGTGACCTCAAGCTCAAGTGCACTTGGGTTATGCAGCAGGACAATGATCTGAAACACAACAGCAAGTCCACCTCCAAATGGTTCAAACAAAGCAAAAATTAAGTTTTGGAGTGGCCTAGTCAAAGCCCGGAATTAAATCCAATTGGGATGCTGTATCATGACATTACACAGGCCGTTCATGCTGAAAAACCCTCCAATGTGGCTGAATTAAAACAATTCTGCAAAGAAGAGTGGGCCAAAATTGGTTCACAGCAATGTGAAAAATTAATTGCCAGGTATCGCAAATGTTTGATTGCAGTTGTTGCTGCCAAGGGTAGCACAACCAGTTATTAGATTTAGGGGGCAATTACTTTTTCACATAAAGCCAGGCAGGTTTTTTTCCTTAATAAATGAAATTATCATTTAAAAACTGCATTTTGTATTTACTCGGGTTATGTTTGTGTAATAATACAATTTGTTTGATGATCTGAGTCATTTAAGTGTGACAAATATGCAAAAAAAAAAATCAGAAAGGGGGCAAATACTTTTTCACAGCAGTGTGTGTGTGTGTGTGTGTGTATATGTGTGTAATTTCTCTGTAGTTTTAATGATCATATTTGCAAACATTCACTTAGTTGTTTCACTTTCATATAATAGCATAGATCAGCCTTTTCCAACATTTTTATCCCAGATGAACCCTTGAAAAAATTTTCAGGTCTCAGGGAACCCCCGTTAAAATTTTAATTAAACTAGAATTATTTGGAAAACTGCTCCTTCTGTTGGTGGTTAGTGGTCAGAATGCCACGCTTCCAGACCACTAAAAAGCTCATTGGTGTTATGCCGTTGGCTCTTCCAAGTGTTATTGGGCATTGAATTATGCAGACATCAGATGTGGGGCCAATCAGCCACAACTTAAAGGCTAAGTTCACCTTTTTATAAAAAAAAAAGAAAAAATTATAATAAATGCATATCTTTTTGCAGGTAAAAAAAAATTGCTTTTTTTTTTTTTTTTTTTTCTTACTCTGCAGCCAGTAAGGCATTGCACCTGTGATCTGATGAGGATCCTGCAGACTCTCAGTACAGTGCCTATACCTCTGATTTAAATGGACTACGAGAGCACTCATCAGCACCTTTGTAGTTCATTGTGTACTACAAGCTGTTGGCCACGGCAGATGACGGTACTTCATTAATTTACAGAACTCTGTAAATGAATTATGCAGCCACGTGGGCAGAGTCCCGTGTGGCTGCGCTGTTTCTAAATTGTGACAGCGGGTGCAGGGAGAAGATCCCGGGCCCCCTGTCATAGGGAGGGGGGAGCAGGAGGAGAGGAGGCAGGAGATGGAACATGTTACATATTCCATCCTAAATACGGGTAGAACATGAAACTTCCAAAGGTGAACTTATCCTTTAAGGAACCCCTGGCAACTGCTAAAGGAATGTCCAACATATACTGTAAGTTAATGGGATCATGCCTCACCTCATTTTCCCCACTTGATTATATGGACCTACTTCAAGCACACAAAGTGGAAGCCCTTCTAGATATGTTTTGTGAATCCTTTATATTGTGAGTTTTGTGGTTAATGCAGGAAGCTGTGGCTGTATTAGACTAAGTTAATGTATGTGTGGCCCATAAAAGTCTAAACATCTCACAGGAACAGTATTGTGTTCACCTAAAGGAGATGTAAATACAGACAGAACATTATGCTACAGAGAGCTGCTAAAGTGACGAGTCTGATCTGAAGTCATTTTGGATAATGAGGGGGTTATAACCCCTGTCAGTTTTTGCCATCTGCATCCCATCAGGGAGATTTGCATTCACCAGATCTAGTGTCCCCTCTGGAAGATTTCCCATCTCTTACTGTTCTGGGAACATCCCAAAATGTGGGATTTTTATTTTTACTTTCAGTGATAACCGTAAACATGACAAATGGAGAGGGTGACTTTCCCTAATGGGGGCAAAGACGGCAATAAATCCTGACAGGTGTTCTAACCACTCTCCACTCTATACAAAACTGAAAAAAAAACATTTTACCCTTCCTTATACTTTATAGCCCTCGTTCACGCTGGTGCGGTTTGTTGTGTGATTTGACCGTTACAAATCACATGACAAGTCGCACTCCTTTGTCAGCAATGGAACTGTTGAAATTGCCACGACTCATGTCGCAGTGACTTTGAAAAAGGTGCCTGGAATACTTTTTTACGATTTCATTGTGACTTGCATAGACCTCTGTTAAACTAAGTTGCAAGCCGCAATGAAATCAGAGGTGCATCGTGATTTCAAAGCCGCACTAGTTTGGACCAGGGCTAAAGGTAAAAAAAAATTGCAGTACAATATTTGTCCACTAGATGGGGATCTTCTGTGTAAGACGCCATAAACCATCAGAATTATCACCTACCGCTCCTATTCTGCGCTGGATTTCTCACACCATTCTTTAAATCTGTGCCCTTTGGGATGGTGTCTGTGTACAATAAGGCATCTTAGTAATGTATGCAAAACACATCTATTGCTTGTTTCTTTGAAAGTGTTTGTATGTAAAGATTAACATATTGACAAGTATTCTGTCTACATTATAAGTACATCATCCTTTAGGTTTCTGGGAGCTAATTACACATAAACTATTTTAATTATAAAAGTGCTTAAGCGTTTTCCATTATAAATGTAATAGCCTTTGTATTCCCCTCCTATAGTAACAAATTAATTTACCTTCCCTACAGCCCCCACATAGGCAGCACCGGGCCTACCCTCCTGTTTATATTGGTGGGGAAGGTCTGCCGCTGGAAATATAATAGCACTCTGTGCCATTTAAATGGTTAGTTTACCAAGTTTGGTTGTATCTTCTTCTGCAGATCGGAGACCTAAATCTTTGGTTGCAAATTAGCTGTCAGGTTGAAATCCTTTATTTTAGGTTTAGGCTAGTTACAGCCATTTTGGGTTTGTGAACACGAAGACAAAATTAAAATTTTAGATTTTTTTTTTTTTTTTTTTTTTTAATCCATAACAGACAACGTTCCTGTGAGAAAAAAGAAGAGGGTTCAGAATGCAGCACTGACCGACAACTCAGTTGCAGTGCTCCACCTGCTCCTTGTCTTAGTCTTCTGGGAAATTTTGAGGTAGGTGTTCTGCAGCCTTATTACGTAATGTGTGTACTTGCAGTACATTTCTCTAAAACACAAAATTAAATTAATATCGCCTTTTTTAAATTCAGCTGCTTGTGCTGGGTTTTGCTTAGGCAGTAGATTAGAAATGGGGACATGCGCTCTAACACCACCGTACACACGGGTTGAATGTCGAGCGGCATCAGCCGGTTCAATAAAAACCGGCCGACATTTGGCCCGTGTGTATGTCAGTCTATACGACAGAAGCTGACCAACTCCCAATCTGCGCTTTCAGCCAATGGCCGAGAATGCTGATCGCAGTGTTCTAGTGGGGGGACTGTCCCCCTGTCAGAACACAACAGCCCAGCGGGTGAAACCGCTGTACTAACGTTCGTTCAACTAGGAAAAAAAATTGTGGTGTGTACCAGGCAATAGTTTGTTCTGGCATTTGAACTAACATTGGGGAACTGTGGACAAATGCAATCTTTGCACCACCAGATTTTCCCTTTTTCGCAGCTTCATAATCTGAACAAATATAGACTGATCACAGGAATGGTTTTGTGAACGATAAATAGATGAATATATTATTGGCAGAATTTACCCACGCTAGCTCCGGAAGGTTTTACTTCCTTCATAACCAGGCCATGTTTTGCTATTTGCGCACTGTGCTACTTTAACTGGTAATTGCACGGTCATGCAACACTGTACTCAAATGAAATTTATATCATTTTTTTTTAATACAAATAGAGCTTTCTTTTGGTGTCTTTTGATCACCACTGTTATATTCTTCTTCTTTTTATTATATAAACCAAAAAAAGACCGAAAAAGAATATATATATTTTTTTTCCTGCTATAAAACGTATCCAGTTAAAAAAAAAAAAACGCAAAAAATCGAATTTTCTTAAATAATAAATTTAAATAAGTTTAGGCCAAAATGTATTTTGCTACATGTCTTTGGAACAAAACTCACAATAAAATGCAGCTTTCACGCTGGACCCGGGGGGGTGTGATAACGGTAGTTGGGGTGTTCACAGTAAATTGCTGCTAGTTTTAGCGGTGCATATATATATATATATATATATATATATATATATATATATATATATATATATATATATATATATATATATATATATATATATACATATATACATACATACATACATACATACATACATACATACATACATACATACATACATACATACATACATACACACATACACACATACACACATACACACATACACACATACACACATACACACATACATACACACACATACACACACACACACACACTGGGGACGGATTTTCAGACTCCCTTAAATTTTTCACTCTTTGTTATATTGCAGCCATTTGCTAAAATCATTTAAGTTAATTTTTTTTTCCTCATTAATGTACACACAACACCCCATATTGACAGAAAAACACAGAATTGTTGACATTTTTGCAGATTTATTAAAAAAAGAAAAACTGAAATATCACATAGTGATATCAAATATCACAAGTATTCAGACCCTTTGCTCAGTATTTAGTAGAAGCACCCTTTTGATCTAATACAGCCATGAGTCTTTTTGGGAAAGATGCAACAAGTTTTTCACACCTGGATTTGGGGATCCTCTGCCATTCCTCCTTGCAGATCCCCTCCAGTTCTATCAGGTTGGATGGTAAACATTGGTGGACAGCCATTTTTAGGTCTCTCCAGAGATGCTCAATTGGGTTTAAGTCAGGGCTCTGGCTGGCCCATTCAAGAACAGTCACGGAGTTGTTGTGAAACCACTCCTTCGTTATTTTAGCTGTGTGCTTAGGGTCATTGTCTTGTTGGAAGGTAAACCTTCGGATCAGTCTGAGGTCCTGAGCACTCTGGAGAAGGTTTTCATCCAGGATATCCCTGTATTGGCCGCATTCATCTTTCCCTTGATTGCAACCAGTCGTCCTGTCCCTGCAGCTGAAAAACACCCCCACTGCATGATGCTGCCACCACCATGCTTCACTGTTGGGACTGTATTGGACAGTTGATGAGCAGTGCCTGGTTTTCGCCACACATACCGCTTGGAATTAAGGCCAAAAAGTTCTATCTTGGTCTCATCAGACCAGAGAATCTTATTTCTCACCATTTTGGAGTCCTTCAGGTGTTTTTTTAGCAAACTCCATGCAGGCTTTCATGTGTCTTGCATTGAGGAGAGGCTTCCGTCGGGCCACTCTGCCATAGAGTCCCAACTGGTGGAGGGCTGCAGTGATGGTTGACTTTCTACAACTTTCTCCCATCTCCCGACTGCATCTCTGGAGCTCAGCCACAGTGATCTTTGGGTTCATCTTTACCTCTCTCACCAAGGCTCTTCTCCCCCGATAGCTCAGTTTGGCCGGACGGCCAGCTCTAGGAAGGGTTCTGGTCGTCCCAAACGTCTTCCATTTAAGGATTATGGAGGCCGCTGTGCTCCTAGGAACCTTAAAAGCAGCAGAAATTTTTTTGTAACCTTGGCCAGATCTGTACCTTGCCACAATTCTGTCTCTGAGCTCTTCAGGCAGTTCCTTTGACCTCATGGTTCTCATTTGCTCTGACATGCACTGTGAGCTGTAAGGTCTTATATAGACAGGTGTGTGGCATTCCTAATCAAGTCCAATCAGTATAATCAAACACAGCTGGACTCAAATGAAGGCGTAGAACCATCTCAAGGATGATCAGAAGAAATGGACAGCACCTGAGTTAAATATGAGTGTCACAGCAAAGGGTCTGAATACTTAGGACCATGTGATATTTCAGTTTTTCTTTAATAAATCTGTAAAAATGTTAACAATTCTGTGTTTTTCTGCCAATATGGGGTGCTGTGTGTACATTAATGAGGGAAAAAATGAACTTAAATGATTTTAGCAAATGGCTGCAATATAACAGAGTGAAAAATTTAAGGGGGTCTGAATACTCACTGATCAGCACCATTATTAATATATATATATATATATAATATATTTCAGAATTTTTTTTAGATATACTAATAATGGTGCTGATCAGTGACTTACAATGGGGCTGCGATAGTGCAGTGGGCAAAATCTGACACTTTGTGGGAACTGACTTACTGCCACTGACATCACCAGTGACACTAATACGGTGATCAATGCCTATACTATACCCTATCACTGTACTAAGGGGTTGACATCCAGCGGCAATTAAAGGGTTAACTGTGTGCCTAATGTGTAATCTGTGCTGCTTTTATTAAGTGATGTGCCTGTTTTACTGCCTGCTTTGCAGGTAGAAAAAAATGCTGCCGTCTGTACAGAGCTTTGTGGTGTTAACTGTTATGATGCTTGTAGGGTTCATGGATTTGTAGCAGTATAGCTTGACTGACAAATGCACTGCCTGTGGATTGGTCTATGTTTTGGTAACTACCAATATGTTCTATTCCTTACTGGCAATCTGCTGCAGCTGCCAGAAGTAGTCAGGACTTCAGTGCTGTCATTTACCTTTTAAGTGGGGTTTCCACATTCAACAACAAGGTCAACACATCCAGTGCGTATTCAGTGTTAAGTGGCAGACGATGGGAACAGCTCTTTGTGTTCACTGAGAGGGTATCCCCGAGTAATAGGATTTATTTTTCTTTAATATTCTTATCATATATTCTTATCTTTTTCAGGAGTCTGTCCTAAATTATAGATTTGAACCTTTGGGCACAGTCGGGGGTTTTACAGCAGCTGTTGGGGCAAGTGGAGTTTTCTGCCCAACCCATATGACATTGCCCGTCAAAGTGTCTTTCTACAGTGTTTCGGATGACAATGCTCCCTCTCCATACATGGTAAGACTTATTAGTGCTTTTTAGATTTAGAAGTAATAATGCAACGACCATAAAAGTATCCCAGCTAGTGGATTAAAGCTGAATTTGAATTGTCTTTATATTCTCTACCCTCTCATCAACATGCTGATTAAATTATAAATGTATGTGTTTGTTTTTTTTTTTGTTTTTTTTTACATATCCTCAGACACAGTGATATCATCATTGGGTCTCTATGCTTCTTTGTGCAATTGGTGCTGAGCATGGCTGGTGGGAGGATCCACCAGGTTGTCATTCATCGATTCTTGAAAACATCACAGCACCCCAAGGCTGGCACTACCATAAGGGGGTTTAAACAGCCGCTTTAGGGTGCCAGGATAAAGGGGCAGTAAAGTGTGTAAAAACACGTCTGCAGCACTGTAAACATCCGAAACCCCAGCAAGTGGCTGGGGATTTGGATTTTTACAGTGCTGCAGATATGTTTTCTGGCCACTATAGACGCCCCACCCTGCCCCCTTCCCTGCCATGTTCACCGAGCTACCATGTTTAAAAAATGGCTCCAGGACTACCTTTGGGGAAGGGGTGGCGGCAAAATGCACCTTCGTCTAAGTAATCAAAAATCCTTGCACCAGCCCTGCAGCACCTTGCCAAAGGAACTTTTTTTCAAGAGCCCTCCACCCTAATGCAAGCTTTGGGCTTGATCCTGTAAATATCAAAATGCCTAGATGATTGGATGTCAGTCTGGAGGAGTTCTAGACAGGCTGAAGTTGCATGCAGACTGCCCTGGATAATTCCCACGTGTGATACTGAGCCCCTATGATTAAAATAACTGACATCTAATTAATGAAATAGGCACATTAGGGACAGTCATGTTGGGGAGGAAATGGCAAGATGTCCTCCAGCAAGAAATGAAGGTAGGCTCTGATTTGCTTCAGCTTCCAACGCACACTGAAAAGCTCACAGTGTTTAGTGAAATCAGAGTAGGCAATTTCAGTACAGAAGAGGAGCCTAAACACAGCTGTGCAAAATTTGAAGGTAAGGCTGAATTTGAGCTTTAGCCACTTGATTTCCTGGGCTGTTTTCGCCCTAAATCCACTTGCGTCCCTGGGCTTTTTAAACTATGCATGAGACGGGGACTAAACTTTTATTCATTAAGTGCAGCAGGGCTTTATACAGCAAGTTCATGGCATAAAACAAAAAAAATCTGCTTCTTTGAGTCACATCAGTTCCTGCCTAATAGGGTGCCCCCTAATGGGTTCCCCATAGCAAACAAGCAGCTCTTGTACCCTTTTAGTGTTCTCTCAGCAGTCAGCCTTTTCACCCAGAAGCAGGCTCCCACAGCAGAAGGAGAGCAAGAGAGGGACTAGGACTTTAGCAGGAGTCATCTCTCATCTCTCACATATAAAGACTTGTGGACAGCTGAGGCTAATATTTTTAGTTCTAGCTACCAGGTAAGATGTGGACCTGGGAAAGAAGGCTCTATTCCTTCCAAACCTCTACAAAGGCTGCAGGACCCACAACAGAACTTATTACAATTCTGAGATTTACCCATAACCCTAGGTGCCATGTGTACACTGTCCACAGTCCTGCCAGCTAGTACCTTGCACCCTAAGGCTTCATGCACACTGGTTTCTCGTCTTTTTTTTTTTTTAATCGGGTACTGCGATATTGTGCCGGACAAATTGGACACTTTTGACACGTTTTTTAGACCATTGACAATTGTACAGCGATCAGTGCTATAAAAATGCACTGATTACTGTATAAATGATAACACTAGGGGGCGATCAAGGGGTTAACTGTGTTCCCTAAGTGTGTTCTAACTGTAGGGGGGATGGGACTGACTAGGGGAAGAGTGATCAGTATTCATACTTAGTATGAACACACGATCTATCTCCTCTCCCCTGAAAGAACCAGGATTTGTGTTTTTACACACACAGATCCTGGTTCTTGCTCTGTCACGAGCAATCGTGGGTGCCTGATGGTCATGGTATCGCCTCCGGCGGCGCGTGCACGCCCCTAGTGGACAAAAGGCGAAGCAACGTAAGGTGACATTGTTTCGCCCAGCTGTGCCATTCTGCCGCAGTGAAACTGTGGCGGCAGGTCGGCAAGCAGTTAGTGATTGTAAAGTCAGAAGGTTTTTTATCTTCATGCATTTTATGCATGAAGTTTAAAAAGCCTTCTATGTGCAGCAGCCCCCCTAATACTTACCTGAGTCCCATCTCTCTCCAGAGATGTCCACAAGTGCCTCAGCCATCCAGGACTCTCTTCCTGATTGGCTGAGACACAGCAGCGGTGCCAATGCTGCTGTCAATCAAAGTCAGTTAGCCAATGAGGAGAGAGAGAGGGGGCTCCATGTCTGAATAGACACAGGGAGCTGTGACTCAACTCGGGTGCGCCCATAGCAAGCTGCTTGCTGTTAGGACACTTGACAGGAGAGAAGGGCCAGGAGCACCGAAGAGGGACCATAAAAGAGGATCAGGACTGCTCTGTGCAAAACCACTGCACAGAGCTGGCAAGTATAACATGTTTGTTATTTTTAGAGAAAACAACAAAAAACAAGACTTTACAATCACTTTAAGTAAATGAATAGTAAGGAAGGAGCTGTACAGAGAGGTGTCTGGCTCATCTTGGGACTAAACCCTCACACTACTGTGCTAATTTCCATTTAGCTCTGAGAGACAAAGTCAACTTAAAGTGGTTGTATACCTTTTTTTTTTTTCTTTTTTTTTTTTTTTTTACTTTTACCTACAGGTAAGCCTATAATAAGGCTTACCTGTAGATAAAAAAAAATATCTCCTAAACCTGTACGGTTTAGGAGATATTCCCCTCGCAATGAGCCGCTGACTGCAGCGGCGCATGCGCACAGGGGATTCTCGGCAAACTCCGGAGCTTGCCGGACAGAAGTCTCCTGCGCGCATGCGATGGAGTGACGTGTCTTCCGGGTATCGCGGCTCCGGCGCTGTGAGTGGCCGGAGCCGCGATACCCGGAAGACACGTCGAGGGGAAATGTCAGCTCCCTCGGCGTGGACCGTGTGAGATGCCGGCGCCTCGTTCTAAGGTAAGTATCCCATAATGAGCTAGTATGTGGTGCATACTAGCTCATTATGCCTTTTCCCTTGCAGGTGTAGAAAAAAAAAAAAACAGCGGGTATACAACCGCTTTAATCATTCTCATATCTTCTGAATTTCTAAACATACCATTAATCTGTATAAAAATATTTCTGTAAAGAGCTTGCTTATGAGTGCAGAAGAATTTGGTATAGTGACGGGTGAAGTGAGATATTTTATTAAATATTATTTTATAATAATAAATTAACAGGGTTTTATAACATTGAACGTCAACCCTTCTGTTGGTGTGATGTCCACTATCTGGGTCCAGTGGATTCTGTTACGGGTATTATTATATCCTCTCTGCTTAGAAGGAATGTGCCATGAGTTTTGTTTGTTTTTTTTTTTGTTTTTTTTGTTTTTTTTTCACATGGTTTAGTTGGTGCATTGAAACCTTGTTGCTTCACAGCTCTTTGAATAACATGGGCTTTCTTTACAATGCTAGAAATTTTGCAGTTTATTTTTTAGATTGTCTCTTTAGTTGATTGTGAAATCATTATGTTAGTGCTATCCTATTTTGTATTTTTCATTCAGGGTTACATTACACTGGATTCTCTTGGCAAGAGGGGTTATCGCATACCTCCTTCTGGAACCATACAAGTGGTCAGTACTGTGTGTTCCTATTTGTTAAAGTAGTAAGTGACCTTGTCCAATTAGGAGACCCTTTCACAATGGAGAAAAAGTATTCAGACATTCAACTCTCTTATCTTGCAAAGTAACATGTTAGAAATTTTAAACAGCAACAAAAGGAGAAGGATAAGATGTTGTCCTGCACTCTTTTATATTCAAATTTCCAGGCTTTATTAAAAATTCCACTGTTAATGGCTGGGGGAAACTATCTGTACCACAATTGTTTCACATGTAAAACCTGCTACTCATGGGGTACACCCTTCTACTGGGTTTATGGATTTGTGTGTGTTTGTGTGTTTTGTTGAGTTTGAGACACATCTTTGTGAACGCAGGGTAGGCTTCAGAGGGGAAGATTTGTACTTTTTTCTTTTTTTTTTTTTTTTTTTTTTTTTTTTTTTTTTTTTTTTTTTTTTTTTTTTTTGTGTTGATCCTTGGAAAAACCCTTAACAGGTGCAACCAGGACAATTGGATAACTGTTCTTTTAAAGTTCAGAGATATACCTACTTAACCACGTTCCAGCACATTCACAGCTAGACTCTAAATATAGTCACATATCCGTTTTTTATTTTTTGCGCTATAAAAAAAAAAAGCAACAATTTTGAAAAAAAAACAAAATTTTTTTTTTTTTTTTTTTTTTTTTTTTTTTTTTTTACTTTTTACTATAATAAATATCTCCCAAAAATATATATAAAAAAAAATGTCTATCAGTTTAGGCCAATATGTATTCTTCTACATATTTTTGGTAAAAAAAAATCGCAATAAGCGTATATTGATTGGTTTGCGCAAAAGTTATAGCGTCTCTACAAAATAGGGGATAGTTTTATAGCATTTTTATTTTATTTTTTTTACTAGTAATGGCAGCGATATGCGATTTTTTTTTTTTTTTTTTATCAGGACTGCGACATTATGGCGGACACATTTTTGGGACCATTGGCATTTATACAGTGATCACTGCTATAAAAATGCATTGATTACTGTAAAAATGTCACTGACAGGGAAGGGGTTAAAACTAGTGGGCAATCAAGGGGTTAATTGTGTTCCCTAGTGTGTGTTCTAACTTAAGGGGGGACGGGACTGTGTAGGGGAGATGACAGATCGCTGTTCACACACTGTATGAACAGACAATCTGCCTCTTCTACCCTCAGAGAACCGGAAACTGTGTTTACACAGATCGCGGTTCTCCGTGTGTCAGAAGCGATCGCGGGAGCCAGTCGGTGATCGTGACCGCTGGGCACTCGCATCGACTACGGGGGTGAGCAGCGGGCGCACACACCCCTAGTGGCCACAGGGCGAAGCGACGTAACATAACGTCGTTTCGCCCAGCTGTGCCATTCTGCCGCAGTACAACTGTGGAGGCTGGTCGGCAAGTGGATATAGACTGGACATACATTATACAATTTTCTTGTACAATTTTTCCTTTAGGTTTACCAAAACGATACAATGAGGTCAAACCTAAACACTTTCAATTTGTATGTAATCAGGCAGGCCCTTGCACTACATGGTTGAAGGTAAATTTAATAAGAAAATTATATAATGTATGGCCAACCTTTAATTTAAAGTGTGGGAAACCCCTCAGAAATACACCATACCAGGAGTAAAATATGATGGTTGCAGTATTCAGCTTTGGAACTGCTATTGGTTAACAAGAGTTTGCTTTGTTAAAGAAAGCCTGGGCTGAAAGAACTATATTAGGCTGCAAATCACTGACCTTCTCAGTACTTTGAGCCCCCTGACCTGGACCTCCAATAATTGAACCATAACTGAACTGATTTAACTGGATCAGCATAAAAGCTGAGCATCTAGAATTTTCAGAACAGTAATTCCAGGCTACATATTTAGAAAATGTAAATTTTTTTAAAAAAAGTTAATCTTCAAAGAACATGAGGAAGGCCTAATAGAGTGTCTGAAGATCAAAAGATGCACCACAAGGACCCAATCAAAACCCTGATCTCACTATTATGCCCCGTACACACGGTCGGATTTTCCGACGGAAAATGTGTGATAGGACCTTGTTGTTGGAAATTCCGACCGTGTGTGGGCTCCATCACACATTTTCCATCGGTTTTTCCGACACACAAAGTTTGAGAGCAGGCTATAAAATTTTCCGACAACAAAATCCGTTGTCGGAATTTCCGATCGTGTGTACACAAATTCGATGCACAAAGTGCCACGCATGCTCAGAATAAATAAAGAGATGAAAGCTATTGGCTACTGCCCCTTTTAATAGTCCCGACGTACGTGTTTTACATCACCGCGTTCAGAATGATCGGATTTTCCGACAACTTGTGTGACCGTGTGTATGCAAGACAAGTTTGAGCCAACATCCGTCGGAAAAAATCCTAGGATTTTGTTGTCGGAATGTCCGAACAATGTCTGACCGTGTGTACGGGGCATTAGGCATGTAAAGGCTTGTACACACTATAAGAAAATCTGGCGAACGTTTTCTTACAAAGAAGTTTCGTACAATTTTCATATAGTGTGTACACAAATTTCGACAGCTGATTACAAATTTTCTTCCGAAAATTCCCGAAGGGACAAACTACAATATTTTTCTCGTACGGAAACAGAACCAACAATTTTCTTTTTAATGTGTACCATTTTCGTACAAGAAAAATCAGAAAAGGGAGACTTGCGCATGATCAGAAACAGTAAACAACAAAAAAAGCTTTTGTCCCTCGAGAATATTTGTAAGAATTTTCGTATGAATTTTCTTTCATCTGTTCCGATTTTACTGTGAAACATCGAAAAAAAAATTGGACGAACGTTTGCCCGATTTTCTTATAGTGTGTACCCCATTTAAAAGTATACTTTGACCAACCTGAACTATATGTAACAAATTTGGAACATTGAACCAGTGTTAATTTTGGCAGCAAATTTCGATTTTAGTTTTAGTCTTATGCCGCGTACACACGGTCGGAATTTCATACAACAAATGTTCGATGTGAGCTTGTTGTTCCGACCATGTGTAGGCTCCATCGGACATTTGTTGTCGGACAAATACTTGAGATCTGGTTCTCAAATTTTCCAACAACAAAATCTGTTGGAAATTCCGATCGTGTGTACACAATTCCGACGCACAAAATTCCACACACACTCGGAATCACGCAGAAGAGCTGCACTGGCTATTGAACTTCATTTTTCTCGGCTCGTCGTATGTGTTGTATGTACATCACTGCGTTCTTGACGTTCGGAATTTCCGACAACATTTGTGCGACCGTGTGTATGCAAAACATGCTTGTGCCAACATCCGTCGGAAATAAATCCATGGTTTTGTTGTCGAAATGTGCGATCATGTGTACGGGGCATTAGTCTTAGGACTAAAATGGCATTTTAGTTTTAGTCCCATTTTAGTCTTCTGCGATTGTGTTAGTCGTATTTAGTCGACTAAATCTCCAGTATATTTTATAAAATCTAATGGGTGTAATTAAATTGTAATGTAATTAGTTAACATTTCTCTACAATTTCCAAACTCATTATATTCTGCTGGAATGAAAAATCGAATGTTATTATTTATGGTATTGAGGTATAAACATGCACTACAGACCAGTGTTAATTTTGTCAAATTTCAATTTAGTTTTAGTCTAAAGCCTCGTACACACGATCGGATTTTCGGCAGGGAATTTTTGTGATGACAGACTGTTGGCCTAAAATCCGACCGTTGGTATGCCCTATCAGATAATTGTTGTCCAACTTTCCGCCAACAAATTTTGGATGGCAGGCTAGTAAATTTTTGGTTGATAATGGTCTGTTGTCAGATTTTCCTATCGTCTGTACACAAGTCCGTCACACAAGTTGAAAGTGCAAACACACATGCTCAGAATCAATGCTCACCAAACACGACATTAGAAGGTGCCCAAAGGGTGGCGCTCAAGAGCTGAAATTCCCCGTAGTACGTCACTATGTTCGTGTTTGTTGGCCGACAATTGTGTACCGTTTGTATGCAAGACAAGCTCCTGGCACATGCCCTTCGGACAAAAGTCTGACACTTTTTTGCCCAACAATCTGTGTGTACGAGGCTTTAGTCTTTTGACTAAAATGGCGTTTTAGTCCCATTTTAGGCCTCATGTACACTGCTGCTGGTAAACAGACGTTCAGAGGCAGTTGGATGCTCTTTTCAGCTGCCCCTGAACTCATCCAGTTATCTTATGTGTAAATGTACACAGGTTCGTTTTAATGTCGTTTTTAGGCAGTTGAGTTTAGAGGCCTTTTTGGAAAGCAAAAAAAAAGAAGTTCAGAAGCTAAATTTAGAGGCATTTCAGGCGCTAAACGCAGTAACTCGCGTTTAGCCGCGTTTCGTTTACAGGCATTTTTCATTTTTGGCTATTTTGAAAAAAAAAAACTGTTTTTTCAAACGCTTCTAAACGCAAACGCTGCAAAACGGATGTTTTAAATGTGGGTTATTATCTGTCAAGTTAAATCGTTCAGGAGAGGTTGTAAAAACGTCCCGTGTTCATTAAGCCTAAGTCATCTCAATTGTTTTAGTTTTAGTCAGCTAAAATAGTATTCATTTAGTCAACGATATTAACACTGAAATACACTCAAACACGTAAAGCTGTAAAAATGTTTCTGATTTTCAAAAATACCAGTTTCCATGATTTAAAATACAATTTTAACAGAACAGGAAAAATATTGAGCATATACTTTTTTTCTTTTATTTTTTATGAATGAGTGAGAATTGATCAAGAGTCTGAGGCCGGGTTCATACCAATGCAAATTAGATGCGTGTTTCCCCGCATTTAATTCGCGTAGCAGGAGAATGTGACAGGCTCCCTATGGAGCCGGTTCACATATCTCCGTTGCGTCTGCGGAGCGCACTGCACAGAAACGCTGTGCATCTTTGGCTCAGTTTCAGGGCCGAATTCAGGCATAGATTCTGCCCTGATTCATCCCTGAAACGGGGAACAGGGACGCACAGCGCTGCTGTGCAATCCACAGTGGGTTCCAGTGTGAACCGAGCAAGTAAAATAATATAGTGTAATAACGTGTGTGTGTTTTTGTGCTTGTTGCATTAAAGCTGAAGTTTTAATGATTTTATTTATTTTTTTCCCCTTTTAAACCACACCAGAGACAGTGCTTACAGTCAATGAAAAGTGTCCCATGTGCTGGTTGCTGCTGTTGGGTTGAGATCTTCTGTCCTCTGCTTCCAGATACTCCTGCAGATCACAGCTACAGGGGTATCCAGAGGCAGAGAGAGGGCTGAAGATTTCAACCTAACACAGCAGCTACCAGCACATGGTATGCTTTTTGTTCATTAAAAGTACCATTTCTGGTGTTTTAGTGGCTTTTTTTTTATACTTCAGCTTTAAACAATACAATATTTATTTAAGTTTTAATGTGTGTTTTTTTTTTTTTTTTTTTTTTTTGCATTTTAGACCTTATTTAATCCAAACAAGACTGTGGTGAAGATGTTTGTAGTGAAATATGACTTGCAAGACATGCCAGCCAATCACCAGACATTCCTCAGACAAAGAACATTTTCTGTTCCTGTAAATCGTGATAAGGGGACAAACCTTGAGAAAAACCTAAAGACACAAGAGCGGACATTACGTTACCTCATCCACCTGAGGTATATTTACATTGTACATTTTTGAGAAACTTTATTGCTTATTACCAATTACTACCAGTTGTTATAAAAAAGGTGAGACTGCGTTCACATATGTGGGGCGGGGGCTGGTTTCAGTGCAATCTTTCACAGTCCTGTGCTGTTTCTTTAACTGGTTCAGGTGCAAATTTTTAAAGAGTATGACACTGAAAACTGCAATTTTGAAAGAGTAGGAAACCTGTCATATGACCTGTTTAAGGCCTTATGCAGAGAACACACTGCAGGACATTGGAAGCGCAACACTGTTCTCTGCTTTTTATAAATAGAAATGTAAAATGCAGGTGCATTGTTGAGTATTTCCAGCGATGTGCTACAGAGTGCACAGTCAGGACAATGCAGCTCATTTAAACAGGTCTCCTAACTTCCATGGTGGGTGTCATAACCTCTTTTTAATGACACTGGCTGTGGCCTTATTGAGAGGATGGTCAAGGCACAGGTCAGGAATCCTGGAAGTCACAAGCACCTCTCTGATTTCTAGTTCGCTCTTTTTCTTCCTAGACCAGCTTTTCCATGGTACATTAGGATTCTTCCAGACATTGGTGGTTCCCTGAGCACTTACTGCCTCTCAAGAAGGTAACCACTGACACCAATAATCTTTTTAGCTTACAGTGGGGAAAACAATAATTTGATCCCCTGCAGATTTTGTACGTTTGCCCACTTACTAAGAAATGAAGGGTCTATATCATTTAAAATACACCTATGATAAAAATTAGAGACAGAATATCAACCAAAAATCCAGAAAAAAACACAATACAAATGTTATATCAATTTAGAGTTCAGTGAGTAAAATATGTATTTGATCCCCAAGCAAAACACGACTTAGTACTTGGTGGAAAAACCCTTGTTGGCAAGCGCAGAGGTAAGACATTTCTTAGGTTGCTTACCAGGTTTGCACACATCTCAGGAGGGATTTTGGTCCACTCTTCTTTACAGATCTTCGATAAATCCTTCAGGTTTCTTGACTGTCACTTGGCAACTTGAAGTTTCAGCTCCCTCCATACATTTTCTATAGGATTAATGTCTGGAGATGTGCTTCTTCTTGAGTCACTCTTTTGTTGCCTTGGCGGTATGTTTTGGGTCATTGTCATGCTGGAAGACCCATCCACAACCCATCATCAGTGTTCTGGCTGAAGGAGAAGGGTTCTCGTCCCAGATTTTACAATACATGGCTCTGTCCATTGACCCCTCAATGCGGTAGAGTTGGTCTGTTTAGCAGAGAAACAGCCCCAAAGCATAATGTTTCCACTGTAGGAATGGCGTTCTTAGGGTCATAATCAGCATTTTCCTTCCTCCAAACACGGCGAGTCAAGTTAATGCCAAAGAGCTCAATTTTGGTCTCATCTGACCACAGCACTTTCTCCCAATCCTTCCCTAAATCATTTAGATGTTTATTGGCAAACTTCAGACGGCCTGTACATGTTCCTTTTTAAGAAGGGGGACCTTGTGGGCACTGCAGGATTTTAATCCATGACGACGCATTGTGTTACTAATGGTTTGTTTGGTGACACTTGACCCAACTGCCTTGAGATCATTTACAAGCTCCTTCCGTGTAGTTCTGGGCTGTACCTCACTTTCCTTATGATCATCCTTACCGCATGAGGCAAAATCTTGCATGGAGCTCAGACCGAGGGCGATTTATGGTTATTTTGTATTTCTTCCATTTGCGAATAATTGCTCCATCAGTTGTCTCCTTCTCACCAAGCTTCTTGCTGATGGTCTTGTAGCCCATTCCAGCCTTGTGCAGGTCTACAATCGTTTTCCTGATGTCCTTTGACAGCTCTTTGTTCTTGCCCATAAAGGTGAGGTTTGAATGGAAGAAAGCGATTCCGTGGACAGGTGTCTTTTATACACATAAGTTGTCATTAGGAGCACCACAGGATTAATCTGTGTACCACATGAGACATACTGTAGCCAGTCTGTGGGAGCCAGAATTGTTGGTTAGTAGGGGATCAAATACTTATTTTACTCACTGAACTGCAACTCAATTTATAGCATTTGTATTGTGTTTTTTTTTTTTTTTTTTTTTTTTTTTTTTTTGATATTCTGTCTCTATCATTTAAAATACACCTATGATAACCATTATAGACCGTTTATTTCTTTGTAAGTGGACAAACGTACAAAATTTGCAGGGGATCAAATAATTTTTCCCACTGTATCTGTAAGGAGGGATTCTTCCCAATGACTGCAAATGTAAGGAGCATTCTTCCCAGTTTCCATCACACTAATGTATTATGAGCCGTAGATATAGTAATTATTAGTAGGGGTTCCCTGAGACCAGAATAGTATTTCAAGGGTTCCTCAGTGTTAAAAAAAAAATGTTGAGAAATGCCGGACTATACAATTGCCTGATTTGATGATTCTAATTGTTCCATTTGCCATTCAGGTTCCAGAGTTCTAAGTCAGGAAAGATCTACCTCCATAGCGATGTGCGGCTTCTCTTCTCTCGGAAGTCCATGGAAGTTGACAGTGGGGCAGCATATGAACTGAAATCTTACATAGAAACTCCAACAAACCCTCAGTTTTCACCCAGATGCTGAGCTATCGGCCAAGAAGATCTTTGGCTAGATTCAAAGAAAGAAAAGGCTTGATTATACATTGAACAGAGACTTTGGTGTGAATGAACATGACGAAAGACATGACAAAGACAAGCTCCAGAGATTTTCCTTCAGTATGTTCTGTGTATTTCATGTAGACTGGAAACAAATAGAAAGTCCTAATCCATTTTTTTCTACTATAATACATCTTGATTAGGTGTGTGCTGCATTAGCAATCCATGTTAGTTTAGTGTTTACACATTTTATTTTATTTTGTTTATTTAATATTTAATGTTTCAGTTACTACACAGTGATTGTTTGTCTTTGTGTTCTAATGTAGCACAAGGCCTATGTAAAATCATATAATGTATTTTTGACAGTAATATTGAAATCTAAAAATATATACAAATCTTTAATTCAGTGTGATTTTTTTTTTTTTTTTTTTTGCATCATTAGACTTTATTATTATTATTATTATTCAGGATTTATATAGCGCCAACAGTTTACGCAGCACTTTACAATATAAAAGAAGACAATACAGTTATAATACAATAAAATACAATAGGATTAAGAGGGCTCTGCTCAGAAGAGCTTACAATCTAATAGGGTGGGGCAGGTGGTACAAAAGGTTGTAACTGTGGGGAATGAGCTGGTGGAAGTGGTAGGAGATTAGTTGGAGATGTGATAGGCTTTCCTGAAGAGATGTGTTTTCAGGGATTGCCTGAAGGTAGCAAGAGTAGGGGATAGCCGGATAGATGGAGGTAGCGAGTTCCAGAGGATGGGAGAGGCTCTGGAGAAATCCTGGAGATGAGCATGGGAGGAGGAGATGAGAGAGCTTGAAAGCAGGAGGTCTTGAGAAGAGCAGAGAGGTCGATTTGGGTGATATTTGGAGACAAGATTAGTGATGTAGCTTGGGGCAGAGTTGTGAATGGCTTTGTATGTTGTGGTTAGAATTTTGAATTTAATTCGCTGGGTGATTGGGAGCCAGTGTAGGGATTGAAGTAGAGGGTTGGCAGACACTGAGCGGTTGGTAAGGTGGATAAATCTGGCAGCAGCATTCATGATAGACTGAAGAAGGGATAGCCTCTGGAGAGGTAAGCCAATGAGAAGGGAGTTGCAATAGTCAAGGCGAGAGATAAGGGAGTGAATGAGGAGCTTGGTGGTTTCATTTGTTAAAAAAGGGTGAATTTTAGATATGTTACGGAGGTGAATTCTACAAACTTTTGACAACGATTGGATTTGAGGCTGAAATGACAAGTCAGAGTCTAGGATTACACCTAGTACCCTGGCGTGAAGGGAGGGACTGATGGTTGCATTGTTGATTTTGATGGAAAAGTCATGGAGGGGGGCCCGGGCGGGGGGGAATATTAATAGCTCAGTTTTGGAGAGATTTAGTTTAAGGAAGTGGTGCGACATCCATGTTGATATGTCAGTTAGTAAGTTAGTAATGCGAGAGGAGACTGAAGGAGTGAGGTGAGGAGTAGACAGATAGATTTGGGTGTCATCAGCGTATAAGTGGTATTGGAAGCCGTGGGCAGTTATTAAGTGACCAAGGAAGGAGGTGTAGATAGAGAAGAGAAGGGGTCCAAGAACCGAGCCTTGGGGGACCCCCACAGAAAAGGGCAATGGAGAGGAGGAGACAGAGTTGTAGGTGACACTGAAGAAGCGCTGTGATAAATAGTCAGAGAACCAGGATAGAGCAATGTAGTTTATTGAGAAGGAGTGGAGATGTCCTCACGAATTGCATCGATCTTGTCTTTGAAGTGATTGGCAATCTCTTGGGCAGTGAGTGAGTTAGTGGGTAGAGGGGGTGGTGGACGAAGCAGAGAGGTAAAGGTTGAGAAGAGCCGACTGGGACTGGATGACAAGGAATTAATAAGAGAGACAAAGTAGGCTTGTTTGGCCGCATATAGGCATGACTTGTATTTTAGAAGGGCAGATTTATATAGGGTGAAGTCTTGCAGGCATTTGGTTTTACGCCACAGTCGTTCAAGAGCACGGCAATGTCTCTTGAGATTTCTAGTGTTGTCAGTTTGCCAGGGTTGTAACGGTTGGGGCCTGATTCTGTGTGTGGTTAGAGGAGCAAGTGCATCTAGTGATGAGAGTGAACTGTTGTAGACTTTATAAAATGGACCTACTCTGTAGTTTTGGAGACTGTTGATCAACACCCTAGTTTGAGTCATACATGTCGTTAAAAGCGGGTAGTACAGTTGTGAATGGAAAAAAAAGAGAAAAACTTTTCCCATGCAAGTTAATGTCCTAAAGTGCTGCTGCACCGCATCTTAGTCTCCTACCCCTTAGATGGCCCAGCTGCCATGACGTCACTCCTGTGCACTATAGTAGAACTGCACACTGAATGGATGGTGCCCTCCATTGAGTGCAGTTCTACTATCATATCAGCCAGTTTTCATATTAAAAAAAAATTCCTTCGGATTGCTCAGAGGATGGCTACTGAATTTAGATGTTTTGAAAACTTTAGCATAAAAAGTGACATGCAGCTGACATTAGCCATTAGGGTAACGACAGACAAAAGTTGTGGAGCCACCAACTGGTTTCTTCTGGAGACTTCTGGATCTTCATGACACTGTACTTGGCCCTCTTGGTGTTTTATGGTTTTCCCACTCCTATCATGGTCTCTATAATGTAAAATTACAAAAACCAACAGGAAGAGTTAGACCTATTGCACCTTGCACACTGCTCTTATATCGGAATCCTTTTAAGATGGCAAACCTGTCTCAAATCTGGGTTGAAAGCATGGGTTTCATCCAAATCCATTAAAGCTGAAGTTTAAAGTGGAGTTCCACCCAAAAATGGAACTTCCACTTTTTGGAATCCTCCCCCCCCTCTGGCGTCACATTTGGCACCTTTCAGTGGGGAGGAGGGAGCAGATACCTGTCTAATACAGGTATTTGCTCCCACTTCCTGGCATAGATCATCACGGCGTTGGCGGTGACCTACGTCACTTCCAGCGCCTACTCTGTCCTCCCCCACTGTCTTCTGGTAGACAGAAGACAGCATGGACCAGTGAGGACGCGCAGCGAGACTTGCGCATGCACAGTAGAGAACCAGGAAGTGAAGCCGCACGGTTCAGACAGATCGGCTTCGGTTGCCAACATTGCGGGCTCCCTGGACAGGTAATTTTCCATATATTAAAAGGCAGCCGCTGCAGTATTTGTAGCTGGTGGCTTTTAATATTTTTTTTTTTCGGCGGACCTCAGCTTTAAGTATGGCATTTTTTACATGGTTACAATGGTCCAACTTGGAACAATATATTTCCCAAATATACATAAAAACCAGCGCTCGCAATTAGTGAGTGATAGAATATTAATCGGACTAGCCTGTTGCAGCAGCAGAAACAAAAAGTGCTAGACTTTGAGTAATATATATAACCAAAAAACTGCGCTGGCAACAAAAAATTATATGGTAAAAATGAGAACGTGTCAAACCAAATGAGAACCCAAATACATAAAAAAATGTGGGAACAAAATAAATAAAATGTTGATATCAAGATAAATGAGGTAGGATATATACCTAGCACACCACACTATGCATATAATGAAACATGCACAAAAGCGTTAAAAAACATAACTCATGATAGCATGTATAAAGTGTACATAACATACATGTGCAACAGTGAAGTGATATGGGTAGACCTATCACTGCCCCAAAACCAAAAAATTAGATAAGGGTGTGAGTATATATAAAGTGTACATAATATACATGTGCAACAGTGAAGTGATAAGGGTAAACCTATCACTGCCCCCAAAATCGAAAAAATTGGATATGGGTGTGAGTGCTCACCTATTTTAACAAACACCAATATAAATGACACTAATGGGATCTTCTGAAAAGATGCTGCATGAATTAATAAAAAAGTCACCAATAACAAAGGTTACAAACTAGAGGTGTTAGGTTGGATGGCAAACTTCCATAGCGGAAACAGTAAACAGACTCCCAGCCAACCTCTCCGTATAGTATGCAGAGCAAGTGGTGAACTGATGCTGGAAAAACCCGGAAGGAGCCTTTGGAGGACCTCAGAAGCTCACGTTCCACACAGAAGGAAAGAAAAGAAAAGGTATATGGTGTAAAACCTTAGGGTACCAAGGGTCACCTGCGCATATTATGCGCTACTCACGGGACCGCGATGTAAAGCAGGCAATCAGATGCTAGGTTGGTTCGCCGCTGGCCAGCGTGCGTTCCACCCGCTCCAGGAAGTGATGTCACTGGTTCCTAGTTTAGCGTAGGCAGGATGTTGCGTCGACGCGTTTCGCCCCTCCCCCAGGGCGTCATCAAAGACTTAACCATATATTTCCCAAAGAGTTCAGTGTTCTCTGATTGGGCAAGGTGGAGATCATTACATCAACTCCTTACCTCTTCATCTTATCCAATCAAAAAACTCTCTGAATTAACTGAGAAAATGTTTAGCATTTGCTGAATGGCACCTGTGTCGAGCGAGTGACCTCCTGTGTTTACTAATGCAGCAGGAACGGAACCTGGAAGCTAGTGGCCACTACTACAGTAATTTCCAGCTTCAACAGGGATCCCACAGGTATGGCACATACATTGGTCCAAGCTGGCCCAATATAACTATGTAAAAAGTTCCATACCTAAATGTCAGCTTTAAGGATAACTGAACTAGAAAAACCAAGCCTCCAAGCCGTGCCGCCGGCCCCGGGAGATGGCCCCATAGAAGTCTATTGGACATTTTATGCACAGGCCGGGACACCGAAGACTTGTGATGCTGAAAGTAAACAGATAGAGGATGCCACAGTAGCTAGATCACGAGAAAGTATGTATCTGGGTAGGATGCATTAAGTTAGGTCAGAAAAGGGAGAGTAGGTTAGGTCAGGAAAAGGGGGCAAAAAAAGGATATGTGCACTAATCCTTTAACTTTTCCAGTAATAATGAAATATGGCCTCTCCTGTCTCCTCAACCTTCACGTTAAAGGCCCATTGGGAGTGGGTCGGGGCCAAGTTCTACTTTTATAGCAAATTATAAGATTTGCATGAAGTTTAGTTGCCTGCATCCCTAGCTATTTTGAATGTTCTGGCACACAATTTCCACTGAGTGTAAGGTGCTTATGTTTATTTTCCATCACATGCATACTTTAAATTGCATGTGTTTTTGATGGTTTTACTGGAAGGCCTCATTCACGCTGGATTTATATGCGAGGTGTCAAGAATCCAGAGTTTTCCTGTGGCTGGAGTCACAGGTGGATGCAGATGGTTGCAGAGGCTCAGCCTGTGCAAAGAAATGACAGGCTGACAGTGGCTGCAGTCCACTGGTGTTCAGATGTAGTTGTGCACATGGAGTTGGGTACCTGTGGTTAGGAATAGATAATCGTCTCAGGACACAAGCTATTTGGGTCCAAGGGAGATTCTCTGTCCCTAACCACAGGTAATCTCTCCATGTTGGATTACATCCAAAACCACTGTGGCCGCCGTCAGCCTGTCATTTGTTTTGAACAAGCGAAGGGGCCTGCAACTATTCTTGTCCTGTGAATCCAGCCACAGGATTCTTGCTGCACCTCACCTCTCACCTCATACATCTATCCCCCATGTCAATGAGCCATAAAACTCCAGCAATCGCCAACAATTTTAGGTTTTAGGACTCTCAAAGGCTCACCTAAATTTTATATTCTAGCCAGAGCTTTTCTAGATCTCCTCAGGACTGCTGTGCAGGTCTTTGCTGGGTTTTCTAAGGCAGGCCATAGATTAATCAATTTTATTTCTGTGGTGAAAGAAAAAGGATCACTCGATTTCCCCCATCAACACAGTCAGCGTTGATGGGGGAATGCCTGCTGCAGCGCTATTTGTATTCTGCCAGCAGGGGGCACAGGGAGCCTTCCTGGCCAGCAGAATACAATGAATACAATGATAGCCGCTGGCAGTAATCAGTGTAGAAAAATCAGATGGGTTGGATCAGCTTTGGTACAATTAGCCTTGTCTATGCATGGATCTAAATTCGGCCAGTCCCTGCTGAACCGGCCAAATCCATGTATGGCCAGCTTTAGTCTTCTGATGACCGTGAAGCCGCAGTCCTTTCAAAACATATGCATGGTAGCCTATCGCCTTCCATGCTTTTTATTTGACTACAGCAAAATGAAGTACAATTAATTATTCTTAAATAGCATACTACAAAATGTCATAAAATAGGAATTTTTTAAACATTCTGTTCAGAACCACAATGAGACTCTACACAAAGCATTCTTATGTACATGTAATATACTAGCCAAGTCTCTGTATTAACGTAAACACAGTAGTATCTTACAAAACTATAGGTACTTTCTTTGCTGTAATTGGGGTGGAACCACAAATAAAGGAAAACCCCTGTTTTACAGCTAGGAATTTACAGGGAATATACTAAATAGATGAACTCCATTAGTAAATACACAAACATGGGTCCTCCTGAATGCAGTTCTCCCTTTTCTGTGTATGCTGTGAGTAAATTGTGATCTAATATGGGTGACTGCAGCTAACCAAAATACTCTTCCATGGCTTTTAATGGTAAAGCTGCTTAGATTTCTAAATATAGTCTGTGAACAATATTAAATCAGTTTCTAAAGCTAGGAGGGTTAGTAACGCAATCTAAATTGGACACAGAATAATTTACTGTGTGCCTGCCTGGCTAAAGGGCCCTTATTTATGGATGTTTAAGTTTTGCCTATGATGTGTTGGTAAATCAATTAGGTATCTGGAACTCCATGTTGGAGTTTTTATTGGATCTTATGGAGCTGTATTCAGGTTTACTGCTGTGTTTTTTTTGCAATGTTTTTATTTTTAGGGATAGGGTTCTGATTTGCCACGTGGTCGGTTCACAGCCAATGTGGCCATCAGAGTTACGATGGCCAGTAATGGGGGCTCTGTTATGTACAGCCTCCTCACTATAAAAGGTTGGGTTTCCAGAAACCATTTGTCAATGTGTGTTGGAGTAGTTTAGTGAGATTTAATTGCCACACTATGCTAAGTACAGTATAACTGTAGATTGCTGTGTGGTGGGCTACATATTCCTGTATAACCCCCCACCACACCTTGTTTATAGTTCAGAGGCCAACAATCAATTTTAAGACTGCTTTGTTGTCTAACAACTGTAGTTCTTGTTTAGCAAATGCCTCTCTGCAGTCTTTCTTGTTTATCCATTCTTTATTTTTCTTAAAAAAACTAAAAATGGTTGGGTCCAGTGCTTTCAGCTTTATTTGTTTGGTGTGTGTATGTATGTATGTATGTATATGTGTGTGTATATATGTGTGTGTATGTGTATATATGTATATATATATATATATATATATATTATACTTATTGCTGACACAGCCAAAGTTTCTCTTTGCAGCACATCACTACATACTAGTACCGTCAAGTAGCACTCATTAAAGCACTATACTATATATTTATCCTCATATTGCTATGGCTGTCATTAAATATATGCAAATGTCTTTTAAAAAAATGTCAGACAGGCCTAAAGTGAGACGCAGAGGAATAAGGGGCAAGCAGGTAGGTTTAAGGGGGAGGTCAGTCTGCACCAACTAGAGGTGGGGTACATCTGTCATTTCTATCTCAAAGTGAATGTTCTATACAGCTACAACATGTGCAAGAAAAAACTCAGTGGCAGAAAAAGCCTTCCTCTTCTTCCTCCTCCCAAGTCAGTTGTCAGCAACTGCTGCTAATTAGACATGTGCGATTCATTTTGTTCCGAATTAAAATTCGGACATATTTTCGTTATTCTGATGTATCTGAATTTCCCAATTGGAATAGTACTGAATTTAAACAAATCTGAAATAACGAAATTCGAATTGTTTTCCAATTTCCAAAGAGAATTAAACAGAATGGAAAATAAAGTAATTGAATAGAAAAAATATACATTTCTCATTTGTTCATTGATAGACACAGTGCTTCTTTATTCAGAACCATAGGGTTATATCGCCCCCAACAGGAGTAGGACACTAGGCAGAAAAAAGACTTGGCTACACCCATGGGCAGTCCTAGGTGATATACACCCCCCTATCTGCTATAGGCCTTCAGTTTTTTTCTGTCTAATCAGGGGTAAGGACCTAGTTCCCTGCTGGGATCTCTGGTCCTGGCAATTATTTGTTTTTGCTTTTTAAGTTACTTTTTTTTTCTCTTGGATTTTTTTTCCTGTGAGATCTACAATCAGATCTAGTGGTCTCCCCAGTCTGGCCAGCGAGAACGTGCAGACCACAGCTACGTGCTAGGTCGGCCACGATATAGCCCCACTGGACGAGGGCTGGCCCCGTGAGGTCACATACGACCGGGTTTTGGCCTGTGTCGCAGCGTTCCTCATGGCCGACAGCCCCCCCACTTAGATGGCAAGGAGGATCTGTTTGGGAGCATTACCTGCGCACTCGCTGGAGCGGTAAGTAAGGGGCCCCCTCCTCTCCTTCCCTGGAGTGGTGTGGTGCGCAGGTACTCCCTGGGGTGGTCGGCCCCTCTGGGGTTCTCCACATCCCCCCCTTCCCCGGGTGAGGCCCAGGCCTCTGGCTTAGGTGCTTCGAACACTCTGTCCACCCCCTCCCCTCCAGGGTTGTCACTATGGAGGGGTACACCCTGGCACCTGATGGTCGGGTGGGTGACTAGGCATTCACAGATCCGCTCTCCCTGTGATGGCCCTCTGCTAATTTAGGCCGCGGCTTTGCAGCCTACCGAGCGATGTGTGAGGCGGCCCTAGAGCCGGCGGCGGAGGTCGCCGCTTTCCGTTGCATTGGCAGGCCGAGAACGGGGCTCCCTAGACCCACGGACAAGGCCGCTTCAGCATGAAGGTGCGCCCTCACCTATGTCCTAGTGTTGTGGCCTTGAACCTCGAAAAGGGTTTTTTCCTTCCAATTGGCGTCTGTCATCGGACTGTTGGCAGTTCTCCTTGGGGCTGTGCAAGCCCTGTTGCTTCAGGGTGTGCTTGTCCCGGTTCCAGTGGGTACAGAATGGAGTCCATCCGCACGGTGGTGGCGTCCCTTCATCATGGGGACTTTTGGGCTTCTGTCGACATCACTGATGCTTATTTATGTACTTCAATACGTGCCCAACACCAGCACTTCCTCCATTTTACTGTGGGAAAAGAGCATTTTCAGCACACGGTGTTGACTTTTGGTCTCTCTCCTACCCCTCGCATACTCACAAAGGTGTTGGCCCCAGTTCTGGCGTGGTTATGTAAACTGGGGATTGCGGTCCTGGGCTGCTTGGACGATCTTCTGCGATCAGAGTCCTCGGCTACTCTGGGGGGGGGGACATAGCTCGCTATACAGACCTCAGTTTTCAGTTGGCTTCTATACTACCTGAAGTCTGCTCAGGCTCCTTCCAGAAAATTGGATTATCTGAACCTGACTCTGGTTTCATCTCTGGCCAGAGTGTTTCTTCCTATGGACAAACTCCAGGAAGTTGCATGCTACGTTTCAACTACTGTTGTCTTGCAGGTGGGTGTTGGGCCTGATGGTATCTACCTTTTGAGGCGGTTCCATTTGCGCAGTTCCATACAAGCTCCTTTCAAGTGAGATCCTGGCGTAAAGTGCCCGAGGTCTCTGGGCTATCAGATTCGGCTCAGCCAAAAAAACGGAGGTCCCTGGTCTGGTGGCTTCGCTTCCTGGGATTTCGGCAGGGCACATCCTTTCTCCTCTTGTATTGGACAGTGGTCACCACCAATGGTAGTCTGTCCGGGTGGGGAGGTGTCCTGGGACTGGGTTCTGCTCAGGGTCGTTGGATGCTGGAGGAATCCGGACTGCCGATTGATATCATGGGCCTTTGAGCGATCAGGCTATGTATGGATCATGGAGGTTGACTTTGGGAGCTCCGGGTACGGATCAAGTCAGACAATGCCATGGCGGTGGTCTATGTTGATCACCAGGGTTGAACGAAGAGTGTTGGCAGCCCTGACAGTAGCCAGAATCCTCCGGTGGGCAGAATGCCTTATTCCGGCCCTGTCTGCCGTATGCATTCTAGGAGTGGAAAAATGGCAGGCGGTTGCCTCAGTCGGCTAGTGTTGGTCCACGGGGTGGTCCCTTCACCAGGACATGTTTTATCGGATATGTCTCCGATGGGGCACTCCCGAGGTAGACCTGTTGGCATCCCGGCTTAATGGAACGGTACTGAGGTTTCTGGCAAGGGGCTCCTCTGGTGGACACTGCAGATGCTCTGGTGGCCTTATGGGGCCGGTATAGTCGGATCTACGCCTCTCCTCCTCTGAAGATTCTGCCGCGGCTTTTGCGCAGGATCGAGGCCGAAGGGATTCCGGTCAATCTAGTGGGCCCAGATGGTCTTGTCGGTCTTGGTACGCCGAACTGATGTGCTTGGTTGCTGACATCCCTTGGCGACTGCCTCGCAGAGAGGTTCTACTGTCACCAAAGGGCGATCTTCCATCCTGCTTCAGTCGCTGGTTTTTGAAGGCCTGGCTGTTATGAGCCAGGTGCTGAAGTTACGATGCTGCTGTAGGCTAGGAAGCCTTACTCTGGGAAGATTTACCACTGGACAGGGATAGCATACATATCCTGGTGTGAGGCACTTTCCATTTACCTCGTTTGCTCTCGGTGGCTCGGATTTCGTCCTTCCTTCACGGGGGGTTGAGCAAAACTTGGGCTTGAGTACCATCAAGGGCCAGGTGTCGACCTTGGCAGTCTTCTTCAGGGTCTCCTGGTCTTGCACTTCCTGGTGCATACCCTTAATCAAGGGGTTCAACATCTGCCTCTACCGGTGCGGTCGCTTCTACGGCCGTGGGATCTACTCTTGGTGCGTTCAGTTCTAGAGGAGCCTCCCTTTGAAAATATTCTGGAGATTCTTCTGCTTGCTCTGTCCCAGAAGGTGGCTTTTTTGGTTGCTATCACCTCTGCTCGCAAAGTGTCGGAACTGTAGGTGTTACCATGTCATACTTCTTACCTGGTGATCTGCAAAGATGAAGTGGTTCTTTGCCCTTGTCCGTGGTTCCCTCCTCTGATTCCTTTTGATTAAGGACATTGTATTGCCTTCCCTTTGTCCCAGGTCAAAATGTTCTAAGGGATTTACCTTATATGCCCTGGATGTGTTTGGGCGATTCGGGTGTATTTGCCAGTCACAGGGCCTTTTTGGAGATCAGACTCCCTGTTTGATCACGGACTGGCCAAAAAGGGTGCTGTCTGCTTCTTCTGCGACCTGTCTAGATGGCTTAGACAGACGATGACTCTGGTATATTGTATCAGGGGTTGGGTTCCTCCTTTCCCTGTTACGGTGCATTCTACTTGGCTACTTGGCTGCTTATTGCTTTTGGGGCCTTCCATCATCAGGCATCAGCTGCGTTGGTTTGCAAGGCGGCCACTTGGTCAGTGTACACTTTCACATTTCTACAACGTGGCTGTGCTGGCATCTGAGGGTGCTTCTTTTGCCGCAAGGTGTTGCAGGCTGCTGTTTAGAGGGTCTATTCCCTCTTGAAGGGGTATTGTTCAGGTTGAGCTCCAGTTTGTTTCTGTGTTGAGCTCCTGTTACCTAGTTGGCTCTTGTGTTAGCCTTGCGATTTTTCGTTGTCCCACCTCTCATGTTTGGCACTGCTTTGGGGGGGTCCCAATGGTTCTGAATAAGGAAATGAGGATTTTTGACTTGCCATAAAATCTGTTTCTCTTGAGTTCATTGACATACACAGCCCCACCCCTCCTATGGAGTTTTTAATGCTTCTGACACTGCTTAGGACAAAACTGAAGGCCTATAGCAGAGAGGGGGTGTATATCACCTAGGACTGCCCATGGGCATAGTTAAGTCTTTTTTCTGCCTAGTGTCCTACTCCTGTAGGGGGCAATATGACCCTATGGTTCTGAATAAGGAAGCGCTGTGTCTGTCGAATGAATGAATGAGAAATATATATATTTTATATTACTTTATTTTCTATTCTATTTAATTTTCTTTGGAAATTGGAAAACTATTTGAATTCGAAAACGATTCGAATTTCATTATTTCAGATTTGTTTAAATTCGGTACTATTCCAATTGGGAAATTCAGATACATCTGAATAACGAAAATATGTCTGAATTTTAATTAGGAACAAAATGAACCGCACATGTCTAATTAGCAGCAGTTGCTGACAACTGACTTGGGAGGAGGAAGAAGAGGAAGGCTTTTTCTGCCACTGAGTTTTTTTTCTTGCACATGCTGTAGCTGTATAGAACATTCACTTTGAGGATTTTTGACTTACCGTAAAAAACTATTTTTTTTCTATTCCTTTATTTTCTACTCTATTTTATTCTTTTTGGAAATTCGAAAACTTTTCAAATTCGAAACAAATCCAACTAAACGAATTTATGTAAATAACGAATCGAAACCAATTTTTTCGTTCTGCACATGTCTACTGCTAATATTTCCAACTAATCCTCTACTTCCTCTATTGCTAATCCAGCCAGTGATATTCCCCCAGCTTGAGCCTACTGTGAAGTGGACTCCAGTACTTTAGAGTGGATGATGAGATGGCAGACCATCGTGGGTGCCACTGTTTTCACAGGAGGAAAAAAAAAATTTTGAAGGTGAGACAGAACAGCAGTGAGGAAGGATATAGTGCCAAGGTGAAGGGCAACTTAACCACCTCCTGTCTTGCCTATAGTTTAAAAAAAAAAAATACAGCAGAGCAGGAGCACTATTACTTTGGGTGGATGTCATATGATGTCCTTCCAGTCTTGTGCCTTCTGCACGGTCAGGGCTGGCCCAAGACATTGTGCTGCCTTGGTCCAAGAATGAAATGTTTTCATTTGCACCTTGTCAAACGCACCTCGTCTATAGGCAAAATTATATCACATACCATTATGTTCAATTCCAAGGGGCAGGCTAGGGTAGCATATAAACAGGCTGGGGAAGTATAATGGCAAGCTAGGGCTGTATAGTGATTTTTGAGCATGACAGGTTATGTAATATTTGGCCATCCAGCAGATACTACTAGAAAAAAAAAAAAAAAAAATGATGGCCACCCTTTATGTTCTGTCACACTGAACTAACTTGTATTACCTCTCTGCTCTCTCCCAGTGCTCCCACAGTCTTCAGTGCCTAGCCTCACGCATGCACCACAGCAGCAGAAGAAGAAGGCAGGCTGGCTGCACCCACTCCTTCAGTACCACCCAATAGAAATGCAAGCTGCACCTGAACATCAGCTGCTGGCAGAGCCGGTGGGGAAGGGATCTTTCATTGCTCTCTCTCCTGTGGGTATTCTGCCCCCGGCCACACACTCACTCGGCATCCTGGTCTTAGTCAGTAGGGTTCAATATTGAGTTGGCCCACCCTTTGCAGCTATAACAGCGTCAATTCTTATGGGAAGGCTGTCCACAAGGTTTAGGCTTGTGTCTGTCTATGGGAATGTCTGACCATTCTTCCAGAAACGCATTTGTGAGGTCAGGCACTGCTGTTGGACCAGAAAGCCTGGCTCGCAGTCTACACTCTAATTAATCCCAAAGGTGTTCTATCGGGTTGAGGTCAGGCCAGTCAAGTTCCTCCACCCCAAACTTGCTCAACCTTGTCTTTATGGACCAGAAAAGCAGTCAAGAGGCCCATGGTAACTCTGGAGGAGCTGCCGAGATCCACAGCTCAGGTGGGGGAATCTGTCCACAGGACAACTATTAGTTGTACACTCCACAAATCTGGCCTTTATGGAAGAGTGGCAAGAAGAAAGTCATTGTTGAAAGAAAGCCATAAGAAGTCCCGTTTGCGAGAAGCCATGTAGCGGATACAGCAAACGTGGTAGAAGGTGCTGTGGTCAGATGGGATAAAAATTGAACTTTTTGGCCTAAAAGCAAACTATTTGTGGCGAAAACTAACACGGCATATCACCCTGAACACACCATCCCCACTGTGAAACATGGTGGCGGTGGCATCCTGTTGTGGGGATCAGTGGCGGCTGGTGAAATTTTAAGATGGTGGGGCACTAAGGATATTATTATTATGGATATACTGACTGAGAGCGACCCCCCCCCCCTTATATGGGATATGTACTGAGAGACCCCTATAATAAAATAGGGGGCCTCTCAGCATATCCATAATAAGGGGTCTCTCACACTCAGTATATTGCATATTAAAGTGTCTCTCAGTATACATCCCATAATAGGCATCAGGGGCCCTATTTTGGGACATACTGAGAGACACCCTAAAGGGAAAGAAAAAAAAATCTCTGTGCCCCCATTGGGTAGTGTGTGCCCCTTGGCAGAGATCTCTGTGCCCCCATTGGGTAGTGTGTGCCCCCTGGCAGGGATCTCTGCCCCCATTGGGTAGTTTGTGCCCTCTTAATGTTTTGCAGGTTAGGACTTCATCCTGGAGTGGTCATTTCTTCATTTTCTTGGGGCTGGAGGAGACACAGCAGGACATGGTGTTCACTATGGTGGTCCCCAGCCTTCCCAGACCCATTAGAGTGGTTATGGGGGGACTGGGAGCCCCCACTGTGTACAGATCCTGGGCTTAACGCTGCTTGCAGGATCTCGGCTCAGATCCCACAATCATGACAGAGTCCCCACACAGTACATCTGACACCCAGCCATCTCACCCACACTGCTGACCAGCATCTCCATGATCACTGTCCCTGGAACACAGCATCTACCCCCCATGCTCTGCACATAGCTCCGAGCAATCGCTGCTAAAAGGATCCGGTTAACGTTAAACACTGGCTGGCCAGTCTGCTGACTCCATAGAAATCCATCAGGACGCCCGATCTGAGCCATATGCAAATACAGGTGCTGTCAGATGGAAGGTGTCTTACCTGCAATGCAGCCTGGAGCTGGTAAGTAGGCAGAGTCCGGGCTGTGCTGGCAAAGAAATGTGCTGCTGAATGGTTTCATCTCTCTGTCTCTCCCTCTACTTCTTCACTGGCCCTTATGGACGAGCCTCCACTGTAGAGGATGCTTTTCCTTTTCTTTTCAGCGGGGACAAGGAAACTGGTCAGAGTTGATGGGAGAATGGATGGAGCCAAATACAGGGCAATCTTAGAAGAAAACCTGTTAGAGTCTGCAAAAGACTTGAGACTGGGGAGGAGGTTCACCTTCCAGCAGGACAACGACCCTAAACATACGGCCAGAGCTACAATGGAATGGCTAGATTAAAGCATATTCATGTGTTAGAATTGCCCAGTCAAAGTCCAGACCTAAATCCAATTGAGAATCTGTGGCAAGACTTGACAATTGCTGTTCACAGATGCTCACCATCCAATCTGACAAAGCTTGAGCAATTTTGCAAAGAAGAATGGGCAAAAATGTCACTCTCTATATGTGCAAAGCTGGCAGAGACATCCCCAAAAAGACTTGCAGCTGTAATTGCAGTGAAAGCTGGTTCTACAAAGTATTGACTCAGGGGTGCTGAATACAAATGCACGCCACACTTTTCACAGATTTATTTGTAAAATTTGGGAAAACCATTTATCATTTTCCTTCCACTTCACAATTATGTGCCACTTTGTGTTGGTCTATCACATAAAATCCCAATAAAACACATTTAGGTTTTTGGTTGGAACATGACAAAATGTGGAAAATGTCAAGGGGTATGAATACTTTTTCAAGGCACTGTATTTACTAAACGCAACATCATATTTTATATTTTACCCCCCCCCCCCCCAAAATAAATGGGTATTATATTGTGTTTTTGTGCACTAAAATTCATTTAAGTGTGTTTTTCCTGAAAATGTTATTTGATAAACAGCTGCACAAATATTGAACTGCAACAGCCACCAGGGCTTATTCCCAGAGCATCTTCTTCTTTCAGAATATATATACAGTGGAACCTTGGATTACGAGCATAATCCATTCCAGGAAAATGCTTGTAATCCAAAGCACTTGCATATCAAAGCAAGTTTCCCCATAGAAGTCAATGGAAACGAAGATAATTTGTTCCGCCTTGACTTCTATTGCATGCAATACCACATGTGGCCAGAGGTGGGGGGGGGGGCGCCGAAGAGCCTTGGAAATACTTGGGGACCGCTCGGTTGAACTCGGAAACCCTCAGGAACGGAGTATTTCCGAGTGATTCCGAGTAATTCCGAACAGATCTGAACAACTGCAAACTGTTCCGAGTGTCACCGGCGCCCCCGCATCTCTGGCCAAATGCGGTACTGCACACCCCATTGGCTTGAATCCTGCTCGTTTTGCGAGACAACACTCGCAAACCGAGTCAGGATTTTTTTTAAAAAGTTGCTCGTCTTTCAAAATGCTCGTTAACCTCGTTACTAGTAAACCAAGGTTCCACTGTAATGTTAGGGGGTTCTAAATAATTTTCTAGCAAAACAAATGCAGATTTTAAAATGTATGTGAAAAATAAAAGAATTGTGCCAGTAGGGAAGCAGTTAATACAAACCTATCAGGCCTGTGGTGGCTGCTAAACCAGAGGTTTAATTTTGCTTTAAAGCGGTATTAAACCCAAAAACAAAAATGTAATATATTGCAGCTCAATCAATAGATGTGGTGGCTGCATTAGTTTTAATTTTTAGACTTTTTGTCCCTCTGTTTCACCTTGTGAGCTGGCCACTAACACACCTCCTGTATTACAGTGCCTGCACTCTGGATAAAGAAGCATAGGGGCACCTTTGGATCATCATTGTTAGTCTATGGCAGTGTTTCTCAAACTTTTTTTAATTCAAGGCACCCTCCAAAATTATGGACAGTCTTGAGGCACCCCATTCTAAAGTGTAAAAACTACACATAGGACACCCAATGTTAGAGGTGAATTATTCTTCCAAAGCAAATACACTTTTGCAAACTGGTACTGACTAGTATTCCAATGTTTCTCTTCTCCCTCAGTTGTTCTCCATCACTCAGCTAGAGACCCCAAAAGCTGATGGAAAGGGGCAGGGGAGGGTCAAACAAGGATGATATATAGGCAACTGGCATCCTCCTTATCAACTGATGATGTCATTGGTCGTTAGGAGGTTGGCAGCTAAAAGGTTGTAATGGTGTATAATGAAAACCTGTGGCTTTGTGTAACTAAAAGACAGCCTTCATCCACACGCCGGCTTGTGTACAATTTTGAGACAATTTTTAGGCATTTTGCCAAGGCACCCCTGAAGAGACCTCAAGGCACCCTGGTTGAAAAAGGCTGGTCTAGGGGGAGGGGAGTGTTAGATGGACTAGCAGACGCTGAACTCTAACTCTCTCTTTGTTAGCAGTTGTGGCAAACAGTTTTTTCCTTTTAGGATAAAGGCTTTACATAAATAAATAAAAGCTGACCATTGTACGCACCCCTGTCAGTAGTAGGGCCCCACTCACATCTTGTGTAATGGGAATGCATGTTCCCGCTTGTGGCTTTCTTAGTGCGATTTACAGCATTTCCACAAGTCGTGCATAGGGCACCCTATGCGCGTTTGTCGTGCAAAAAAAAAGCTCATGCACCTTTTGGGGCGACAAGCTTTGCATGATTTTGTCAATCATGGCAAAATTGCACTGCGTTTGGGGTGCTATTAACAGCTTCAGCCCCGGAAGATTTTACCACCTTCCTGACCAGAGCACTTTTTTGCGATTCGGCACTGCGTCGCTTTAACTGACAATTGCGCGGTCGTGCGTCGTTGCACCCAAACAAAATTGACATCCTGTTTTTCCCACAAATAGAGCTTTCTTTTGGTGGTATTTGATCACCTCACCTTATTTTTTTGCACCATAAACAAAAAAAGAGTGACAATTTTGAAAAAAACACAATATTTTTTACTTTTTCCTATCATAAATATCCCCCAAAAATATATAAAAAAAAACATTTTTTTTTCCTCACTTTAGGCCGATATGTATTCTTCTACATATTTTTGGTAAAAAAAAAAAAAAAAATCGCAATAAGCGTATATTGATTGGTTTGCGCAAAAGTTATTGCGTCTACAAAATAGGGGATAGTTTTATGGCATTTTTATTATTATTTTTTTTTTATTAGTAATAAGGGCGATCTGTGATTTTTATCATGACTGCGACATTATGGTGGACACGTCGGACACTTTTGACACTATTTTGGGACCATTGTCATTTATACAGCGATCAATGCTATAAAAATGCACTGATTACTGTGTAAATGACACTGGCAGCGAAGGGGTTAACCACTATTGGGAAATCAAGGGGTTAAGTGTGTCCTAGGGAGTGATTCTAACTGTGGGGGGGGGGGTTCAACTCACATGACAGCGATCACTGCTCTCGATGACAGAGAGCAGTGATCTCTGTCATGTCACAAGGCAGAACAGAGAAATGCCTTGTTTACATAGACACTTCCCCATTCTGCGGCTCCGTGACACGATCGCCGGGAGACCGGCGGACATCAAGTCCGCTGGTCCTGTGGGCACGGTCACGTGCCTCTTAAAGGGGACATACAAGTACAAAGAAACAAAAAAGGCGCCTCTAAGTGCAGAAGATTGACAATTTTAATGCCCCAAAAAGGGTTAAAAACACTTACAGAATGGAAGTGGTGATCAGGCACATCATAAATAAAGCTGCATTGGAAGGGATGGCGGTCAGAGGAAGCCTTCAGATGGGATGGATGTGATCACTGAACACAGCGGTGTGGGACACAGGAAGCCGCTGTGAGACCAGCGTCATCAGCTGGAAGGGAGACGAACCCGGAAGTGATGTCATCCACAGGGCGGCTCGATAACCAGCCTGAACCGCAAACAAACAGCCTGGACGAGGATGTGATGTCATCAGAAAGGGACGCGTTTCGGAACCTTCAATCGTTCCTTTTTCAACCTATGGCCATACTGATGACTTGAGAGGAATATATACACACCCACTAACAGTGGATTGGCCAGTGGGCGGGGGCAGCAAGGGAACATTTATTGAGTTGTAATCAGTTCGTTTTGTCATCAAGTCATCAGTATGGCCATAGGTTGAAAAAGGAACGATTGAAGGTTCCGAAACGCGTCCCTTTCTGATGACATCACATCCTCGTCCAGGCTGTTTGTTTGCGGTTCAGGCTGGTTATCGAGCCGCCCTGTGGATGACATCACTTCCGGGTTCGTCTCCCTTCCAGCTGATGACGCCGGTCTCACAGCGGCTTCCTGTGTCCCACACCGCTGTGTTCAGTGATCACATCCATCCCATCTGAAGGCTTCCTCTGACCGCCATCCCTTCCAATGCAGCTTTATTTATGATGTGCCTGATCACCACTTCCATTCTGTAAGTGTTTTTAACCCTTTTTGGGGCATTAAAATTGTCAATCTTCTGCACTTAGAGGCGCCTTTTTTGTTTCTTTGTATTATTATAGAGCCTGCTTCAGTCTTTTAAAGTCGCAGCCCTTCTGCTGAAGAGCATTCCACCACCCCATTATACTTACCAACATCTCTCTTGTCATTTTGGACTGCCTAATTTTAGTAGAGACTTTTTCTGGATCATGTTAGTCCTGTGCTCCCTATATACCCCTTTTTTATTTTCCATTTGACATACAAGTACGCCCATTTGCCCACCGCTGCCATTGTGCCGATGTATATCGGCGTGCAGTGGTCGGCAAGTGGTTAATAAATGAATGGCACTCAGACGCACGTTGACCACTTTGCCGCCATTTCAGCATGATTTGAATTTGGGGCCTAAATGGTTTGTCTCAAATCTGTAACTGATACATCTGCAGCACAGCTTGTTCTTTTGAAAAACAGATTTACTGGCCACATCACCCGGTGACAATATAGGAAAGAAAGTCTAAAAAAAGAAAACAAACGTAGCCATCACACTGAAGAATTGGAAAGCTGCAATAATGTTTTCTTTTGTGTTTAGCACAGTTTTAAGATCATTACTGGTGCCTGTCTGTTCTCCCTCAACAAGTCAGGCAGGGTTGTGTCATCAGACATATCCTATTAAAAAAGCATTGCTGGAGCACAGGGGTTGTCATTTCTGTGTCTACTGACAGCGCAGTGATGACAAATTCACATTCATTCAGTGCCAAAATCATTGTTATTTATTTTAGTCCCAGACAATTCATTTTCAATTACCAGTGTTTAGTACTGTTACCCTTTTATTTGACTCTCTGTATGTTTTCATTTCACAAAGAAGGCACAGCAAGGTGATTATTGCAAGACTTCATATACATAGACAGGGCTTCATATACATAGACAGGACTTCATATACATAGACAGGGCTTCATATACATAGACAGGGCTTCATATACATAGACAGGGCTTCATATACATAGACAGGGCTTCATATACATAGACAGGACGTCATAGACAGGACTTCATATACATAGACAGGACTTCATATACATAGACAGGACTTCATATACATAGACAGGGCTTCATATACATAGACAGGACTTCATATACATAGACAGGGCTTCATATACATAGACAGGACTTCATATACATAGACAGGACTTCATATACATAGACAGGGCTTCATATACATAGACAGGGCTTCATATACATAGACAGGGCTTCATATACATAGACAGGGCTTCATATACATAGGCAGGACTTCATATACATAGACAGGGCTTCATATACATAGACAGGACGTCATATACATAGGCAGGACTTCATATACATAGACAGGGCTTCATATACATAGACAGGACGTCATATACAGGACTTCATATACATAGACAGGACTTCATATACATAGGCAGGACTTCATATACATAGACAGGGCTTCATATACATAGACAGGACGTCATAGACAGGACTTCATATACATAGACAGGACTTCATATACATAGGCAGGACTTCATATACATAGACAGGGCTTCATATACATAGGCAGGACTTCATATACATAGACAGGGCTTCATATACATAGACAGGACTTCATATACATAGACAGGATTTCATATACATAGACAGGGCTTCATATACATAGACAGGACTTCATATACATAGGCAGGACTTCATATACATAGACAGGGCTTCATATACATAGACAGGACTTCATATACATAGGCAGGACTTCATATACATAGACAGGACTTCATATACATAGACAGGGCTTCATATACATAGACAGGACGTCATAGACAGGACTTCATATACATAGACAGGACTTCATATACATAGACAGGGCTTCATATACATAGACAGGACGTCATAGACAGGACTTCATATACATAGACAGGGCTTCATATACATAGACAGGACTTCATATACATAGACAGGACGTCATAGACAGGACTTCATATACACAGACAGGACTTCATATACATAGACAGGGCTTCATATACATAGACAGGGCTTCATATACATAGACAGGACTTCATATACATAGACAGGACTTCATATACATAGACAGGGCTTCATATACATAGGCAGGACTTCATATACATAGACAGGACTTCATATACATAGACAGGGCTTCATATACATAGACAGGACGTCATAGACAGGACTTCATATACATAGACAGGGCTTCATATACATAGACAGGACTTCATATACACAGACAGGACTTCATATACATAGACAGGGCTTCATATACATAGACAGGGCTTCATATACATAGACAGGACTTCATATACATAGACAGGGCTTCATATACATAGACAGGGCTTCATAGACAGGACTTCATATACATAGACAGGGCTTCATATACATAGACAGGGCTTCATATACATAGACAGGGCTTCATATACATAGACAGGGCTTCATATACATAGACAGGACGTCATAGACAGGACTTCATATACATAGACAGGACTTCATGTACATAGGCAGGACTTCATAGATAGGTACAGTCAGTTCAAGGGCTTATTATTGGCTTAGCAGTGGTGTGGCTACTATAGACCTATGGTCTCCAGTTCAGATTCTGGACTTCCCCAATGTCTTGTTGTATTCTTACACAACAGTCATGGTAAAATGTTGCAACATTTGTATTACACACACCTGTTTACCCCCCATACACACACACACACACACATAAAACATTACCCTTAGGCCCGGTTCACACTGCCGCGACTTGTCATGCGACTTGACAGTTCAAAGTTGCATGACAAGTCACACCCCATTAAAGACAATGGAACCGTTCTAGTTGGTGCGACATAGAAAAAGGTTCCTGCACTACTTTAGAGCGACTTCATCCCGACTTGCTTTGACTTCTGTTAATGAAGTCGCAAGCAAGCCGCAATGAAGTCACGCAGGATGTCGGCTGTCAATGTCCCGCGACTGTGAAGCCGAATAGATGTGAACTGGCACTAATAGTATTAAACCCTCTGTGGTTTTTTTTAGTTTAACATATTGAATACAATACAAAAACATTCCACAGCAAACTACTTGTTAAAACTATTACCCCCAGCACTTGCAATTTAAAACTTTTAGGCTGGGTTCACACCATTGCGAATTGGATGTGGGTTCTCCGCATCCAATTCACAATAGCAGGAGATTTTGACCGGCTCTTTATGGAGCCAGTTCACATATCTCCTCTGCGGCTCCGGTGTGAATTTGCACAGGAGTCCTGTGTGTCTCTTGGTCCATCTCAGGTCCGAATTCACCCAAAAATTTGGTCTGAAATCAAACCTGAAACAGTAAACGAAAACGCACCAGACCCCTGCTGGGAGCCGCATGCGGCGATGTTGTGAACTCAGCCTTAAAGGGGTTGTAAACCTTTCAGGTTTTTCACCTCAATGCATTCTATCTCATCTATCTCGTACCGGGGACGAGCACACCAGCAAAAGCCATTGTCTCGGGTCCTGATTGGATGGATTGATAGCAGCGCATATATATACTGTGTGATATTACCACCCCCCCTCATATCACATCATATACTGATATCATCCAGGAGGACTAGAGGCAGGGCCGGTACAAGGGGTAGGCAGAAGGGACGGATGCCCTGGGCGGGACCATTTACTGGAGGAAGGGGGGCGCAGTAGAGGCCATGCTACAGACCGCTTTGATCTGTGGCTGCAGCGCTCCCCTCCCACCTAATCCTCTTGTTTGACACACAGCGCCGGGAGCGCTGTGTGTCACACAGCTGGGTCTGTGTGTGTGTTCGGCGGCGTCGTAAAAAGGACCACCCCACCTAGACTGGCTCATGTGGTAGCAGATTGAATCAGTGTTCCGCCTATCACACAAGCCAGTTTAGGGGGGCAGGACCTTGTTACGCCCCCGAACACACACACAGACCCAGCTGTGTGACACACAGCGCTGCAGGAAATGTCGGCTGTGTGATGCATCCAGGGCAGGCTATGATGAGTCTTGCATTCATAGGCAAAGTGAGGCTGAAAATATGGTCGCAGAGAGAGAGGCTGCGATTATGGGCACAGAGGCTGCGATTATGGTCACAGAGGGGCTGCAATTATGGGCACAGAGAGGCTGCAATTATGGGCACAGAGAGGTTGCAATTATGGGCACAGAGGCTGCGATTATAGGCACAGAGAGAGAGGCTGAAATTATGGTCACAGAGAGGCTGCGATTATGGGCACAGAGAGGCTGCAATTAGGGGCACAGAGAGAGAGGCTGAAATTATGGGCACAGAGAGAGAGGCTGAAATTATGGTCACAGAGAGGCTGCGATTATGGTCACAGAGAGGATGCAATTATGGGCACAGAGGCTGTGATTAAGGGCACAGAGAGGCTGCAATTATGGTCACAGGGGCTGCGATTATGGGCACAGAGAGGCTGCAATTATGGGCACAGAGGTTGCGATTATGGGCACAGAGAGAGAGGCTGAAATTATGATCACAGAGAGGCTGCAATTATGGTCACAGATACTGTGATTATGAGCACAGAGAGGCTGCAATTAGGGGCACAGAGAGAGAGGCTGAAATTATGGGCGCAGAGAGAGAGGCTGAAATTATGGTCACAGAGGCTGCATTTATGGGCACAGAGAGGCTGCAATTATGGTCACAGAGGCTGCGATTATGGTCACAGAGAGAGAGGCTGCGATTATGGTCACAGAGGCTGCGATTATGAGCACAGAGAGGCTGCAATTATGGTCACAGAGGCTGCAATTATGGGCACAGAGGGGCTGCGATTATGGGCACAGAGGTTGCGATTATGGGCACAGGCTGCGATTATGGGCACAGAGAGAGAGGCTGAAATTATGGGCACAGAGAGGCTGCGATTATGGTCACAGAGGCTGCGATTAGGCACAGAGAGGCTGCAATTAGGGACACAGAGGCTGTGATTATGGTCACAGAGGCTGCGATTATGGGCACAGAGGCTGCGATTATGAGCACAGAGAGGCTGCAATTATGGGCACAGAGAGGCTGCAATTATGGGCACAGAGGCTGAAATTATGGTCACAGAGAGGCTGTGATTATGGGCACAGAGGGGCTGCGATTATGGGTACAGAGAGGCTGCGATTATGGGCACAGAGGGGCTGCGATTATGGGCACAGAGGGGCTGCGATTATGGGTACAGAGAGGCTGCGATTATGGGCACAGAGAGGCTGCGATTATGGGCACAGAGAGGCTGCAATTATGGGCACAGAGAGGCTGCAATTATGGGCACAGAGGCTGCAATTATGGCCACAGAGGCTGCGATTATGGGCACAGAGAGAGAGGCTGAAATTATGGTCACAGAGAGGCTACGATTATGGTCACAGAGGCTGCGATTATGGGCACAGAGAGGCTGCAGTTAGGGGCACAGAGGCTGCGATTATGGGCACAGAGAGAGAGGCTGCGATTATAGTCACAGAGAGGCTGCGATTATGGTCACAGAGGCTGTGATTATGGTCACAGAGGGGCTGCGATTATGGGCACAGAGAGGCTGCGATTATGGGCACAGAGAGAGAGGCTGAAACTATGGGCACAGTGAGGATGCGATTATGGGTACAGAGGCTGCAATTATGGGCACAAAGAGAGAGGCTGAAACTATGGGCACAAAGAGGCTGCGATTATGGGCACAGAGAGGCTGCGATTATGGGCACATTGAGGCTGCAATTATGGGCATAGTGAGGCGGCATTGATGGGCACAGCGGTAGGCTGCATTTGATGGGCACTGGTGAGACTGCATTGGTCTCTTGTATCATGTCTGCAATCTCTGAGGGGAGTTTGCTTAATTAGCAATGGTATTGGTAATATGCAGCAGGAAGGGGGTTAATGCACTGTCACTGATGTATTAGTATAGATCCCATCGTCTGTAGGTGCTGTAGCTTTTCACGGGGGGGGCGCAGTTTTTCATCTTCGCCCTGGGCACCGGATGACCTTGTCCCGGCACTGACTAGAGGAATAGGACGGACGGACGGACGGACGGACTAATGAAGGGGCGGGGATAGGAAGTGAAGTGTGGGAGGAGTGATTGGTGTGAGGTAAGTGGAAGGTGATTGGCTGGGATGAGGGAGGGGTAGGGGAGATAATCGGAGTGATGAGGTGATCTACTTGACACACACTGACCTACCTATCTGACATACACTGACCTACCTATCTGACATACACTGACCTACCTATCTGACATACACTGACCTACCTGCCCTTGCCCCCTTAAAGCCTAAGTTTATTTAAAATTAGCCAAGGGTCAGTCAAATGAAGTCACTGTGCCCCATCAAATGCAGCCACTGTGCCCATGAAAAGCAAAAAAATCAGAGAGAGGGAAAGGGAGAGAGACTTACTTTATTTACTTACTCCGAGTCTGGGCTGTCACAGTGTCTTATAGACAAAGAGACTCCTCTGCTGCAGGTCCAGGTGCACTCTCCCCAAATTGACCAGGGTCCCCAGTCTCTATCAATGCTTTTTTGGCCAGGTCTCAAAATTGACACATTCTCCCTAATAACACCACTGAAAAGCAATCCAGAGACACATTAAGTTCAGGATTATGTAAATCCTGCACATGCGCTGAGACAGAAGTTACAGAGTTCTAGAACCCATCCCATCTTGAGCCCAGAGTGTACCTTGCTTAGTGCATGTGCATTACAATGTACACAAAGAAATAAAAAAAAATTGCCTGCACACCATTGCCCTTCACACATGCCTGGTATATCAAGATTTTGGAGGTGTTTACTCTGTATATATACACCTTAATGCCCATCCCATTTTATAAGGCACATGGTGTATAGGGACGTACAATGTAAAACATGGTTGCATTTCCCCACCCAGGGAAAATACAACTGGGTGCAATGCTCTGCAGGCTCCGTAGAAATAAATAAAAATAAATGCCCCATCAAATGAAGCCACTGTGCACATCATTTGCAGCCACTGTGTCCGTAAATTGCAGCCACTGTGCCCCAACAAATGCAGCCACTGTGCCCGTCAATTGCAGCCACTGTGCTGTCAAATGAAGCCACTGTGCCGTCAAGTGAAGCCACTGTGGCGTCAAATGAAGCCACTGTGCCCCATCAAATGAAGCCACTGTGCCCCATCAAATGAAGCCACTGTGCCCCGTCAAATTAAGCCACTGTGCCCAATTGCAGCCACTGTGCCCCGTCAATTGCAGCCACTGTGCTATCAATTGCAGCCACTGTGCCCCGTCAATTGCAGCCACTGTGCCCCATCAAATAAAGCCACTGTGCCCCATCAAATGAAGCCACTGTGCCCAATTGCAGCCACTGTGCCCCGTCAATTGCAGCCACTGTGCTCGTCAATTGCAGCCACTGCGCCCTGTTAAATGAAGCCACTGTGCCGTCAAATGAAGCCACCTTCCCCTTCAAATGAAGCCACTGTACCCCATCAAATGCAGCCACTGTGCCCCGTCAAATGCAGCCACTGTGCCCCGTCAATTGCAGCCACTGTGCCCCGTCAATTGCAGCCACTGTGCCCCGTCAATTGCAGCCACTGTGCCCCGTCAAATGCAGCCACTGTGCCCCGTCAATTGCAGCCACTGTGCCCCGTCAAATGAAGCCACTGTGCCAGTCAATTGCAGCCAGTGTGCCAGTCAATTGCAGCCACTGTGCCCCATCAAAAGAGAGAGAGAGACAGAGACAGAGAGATAAACACAGAGACAGCGAGAAAGAGACACACCTTTTTTTTTTCTTTAATCTTCGTCCTGTGTCTGTCCCACTTCCAGTCACAGCCACCATGGCTATTATCCAGCGTGACTCTGGAGGTTGAGGCTGAGGCAGAAGGGGGCGTCGCCGTGCCAGCGTTCTCCTGATCTCCTGCTGCATGCATATCACTCTGTCACATGTCACTCAGTCAGTGCAGTGGGTGGCGCCGAACGATCATGATATCACACAGGTAAACTGCGACTGCCACCGCTGCAGTTTTACCTATTTTCTCTCCCTTTCTCCAGCGCTTAGGCACTCAGGGCTATTAGCCCCACATTCGGGGGTTCCAGCCTCAATAGCCCCAGCTTAACAACACCTATGATACTGAGTGATATTACCACCCCCCCCCCTAATATCACATCATATACTGACATCATCCAGGAGGACTAGAGCAGCATATAGATATATATGTATATACTGTGTGACATTACCACCCCCCTCATATCACATCATATACTGATATCATCCAGGAGGACTAGAGCAGCATATAGATATATATGTATATACTGTGTGACAGGAGGATTAGAGGAGTATATATATATATATATATATATATATATATATATATATATATATATATGTAGCAATAACTCTCGGTGGAGCTGCTGGTTTAAAGCGGGCTGTTACCATCACCTTCGTTACCTTAATTTCACCAGAACCGGGTCTAGGGTCCCGTTGAGTTTAATACCAGACAATGTAGGCACCGGACACTTGAGTATCTTTTCCAATGCTTTAATAAACGTAACTGAAGGAAGTAGCAGGAAAGAGGTAGAAGAAGAGTTGCAGGGAAGTTCAATTACCTTTCCTTAGTGTAGTATTAGAAATTGGAATCTTGTAGACGAATGTACTCTCCCTTTAGAGTTGAATCTTTGCCCGCCTGGATAGGTTTCTCTCACTAACCTAGCAGCCAGTACGCAGCACAAACAAAAGTCTCTACCACAGACTTGAATGGAATAGAAACCCGTACGATCCTCTGCCACAGGATGTAATGGTTTACGATGGATAGCAAACACAGCACTAGAACCTTTAAGCCGACCCGGCAGTACTATGCGGTAGGTTAACTTTAGGATGCGTCCTCCAACTGAGTCACCAGGCCCCTCTCCAGACCAGCACTCTGCATGATCCTTCCATGACGGGTCCTCCCCTGGGATCTTCTCAGTTGTCCAGCTTCTTCCCGTAGGACAGACAGCTCAGGACCATTCCTCTGCTGCTGTGGTAGGCCCCAGACAGGCTTCTGGGCCCACCCACGCGCCGCAGCAACGTGGGCCTCCCGGTCGGAGGACCACGAGGTAGTACTCCTAACACATACCTATCGGCCAGGAGGGCCAGCAGGTGGAACGAAAAGAACCCTAAAACATGGCGTCTGTCCCATAAATACCCTTTCCCAGAATGAAACTCGGAGGACCACCTCCACCGAGTTATCTACGTGACAGAGGAACACTCATACACTTCAACGTGTTGCCTTTCCAACACCGACCCATGGTGACAACGACACCCACAGGCACAGTGTGAAACTACATGCAACTCAGCCAAGCTGGAACAGAGGCAAATCTGACTATGTATGAACAGATAACCCACTATATTTACCTATCAGCAGTAGATTGAAAATCTACCAGCGCTGTATATATATATATATATATATATATATATATATATACAGTATCTCACAAAAGTGAGTACACCCCTCACATTTTTGTAAATATTTTATTATATCTTTTCATGTGACAATACTGAAGAAATGACACTTTGCTACAATGTAAAGTAGTGAGTGTAAAGCTTGTATAACAGTGTAAATTTACTGTCCCCTCAAAATAACTCAACACACAGCCATTAATGTCTAAACTGCTGGCAACAAAAGTGAGTACACTCAAAATTGGGCCCAAAGTGTCAATATTTTGTGTGTCCAACATTATTTTCCAGCACTGCCTAAACCTTCTTTGGCATGGAGTTCACCAGAGCTTAATGGGTTGCCAATGGAGTCCTCTTCCACTCCTCCATGACGACATGACGGAGCTGGTGGATGTTAGAGACCTTGCACTCCTCCACCTTCCATTTGTGGATGCCCCACAGATACTCAATAGGGTTTAGGTCTGCAGACATGCTTGGCCAGTCCATCACCTTTACCCTCAGCTTCTTTAGCAAGGCAGTGGTCATCTTGGAGGTGTGTTTGGGGTGGTCGTTATCATGTTGGAATACTGCCCCGCGGCCCAGTCTGCGAAGGGAGGGGATCATGTTTTGCTTCAGTATGTCACAGTACATTTTGGCTTTCATGGTTCCCTCAATGAACTGTAGCTCCCCAGTGCTGGCAGCACTCATGCAGCCCCAGACCATGACATTCCCACCACCATGCTTGACTGTTGGCAAGACACACTTGTCTTTGTACTCCTCACATGGTTGCCGCCACACACACTTGACACCATCTGAACCAAATAAGCTTATCTTGGTCTCATCAAACCACAGGACATGGTTCCAGTAATCCATGTTCTTAGTCTGCTTGTCTTCAGCAAACTATTTGCAGGCTTTCTTGTACATCGTCTTTAGAAGAGGCTTCCTTCTGGGATGACAGCCATGCAGACCAATTTGCATGCAGTGTGTAGCGTATGGTGTAAGCACTGACAGGCTGACCCCCCACCCCTTCAACCTCTGCAGCAATGCTGGCAGCACTCATACGTCTATTTCCCAAAGACAACCTCTGGATATGACACTGAGCACGTGCACTCAACTTCTTTGGTCGACCATGGCGAGGCCTGTTCTGAGTGGAACCTGTCCTGTTAAACCACTGTATGGTCTTGGACACGATGCTACAGATCAGGTTCAAAGTCTTGCAATCTTCTGATAGCCTAGGCCATCTTTATGAAGAGCAACAATTCTTTTTTTCAGATCCTCAGAGAGTTCTTTGCCATGAGGTGCCACGTTGTACTTCCTGTAACCAGTATGAGAGAGTGAGAGTGATAACAACAAATTTAACATTCAAACCTGAGACCTTGTAACACTAACGAGTCACATGACACTGGGGAGGGAAAATGGCTAATTGGGCCCAATTTGGACGTTTTCACTTAGGGGTGTACTCACTTTTGTTGCCATCGTTTTAGACATTAATGGCTGTGTGTTGAGTTATTTTGAGGGGACATAAAATTTACACTGTTATACAAGCTGCACACTCACTACTTTACATTTTAGCAAAGTGTCATTTTTTCAGTGTTGTCACATAAAAAGATATAATAAAATATCTACAAAAATGTGAGGGGTGTACTCACTTTTGTGAGATACTGTATATATATATATATATATATATATATATATACAGTGGGGCAAAAAAGTATTTAGTCAGCCACCAATTGTGCAAGTTCTCCCACTTAAAAAGATGAAAGAAGCCTGTAAGCTGTGTGAGAGCTGGGGGGATTTGTGATGTGAGGAGAGCTAGGAGAGGATTTGTAATGAAAGGAGGGCTGGGGGGATTTGTGATGAGAGGAGAGCTGGGGGATTTGCGATGAGAGGAGAGCTGGGGGGATTTTGGGGAATTTTCCTTATGTGATACACAGTTCTAAGCCTTAACTCATTACAATTTTTTGGTGCCGCTGTAAATCTCTCCTGTGGCTTGGGGCGGGGTTTGGGTGTGTTTGGGACGGAGTTTGGGCATGGTTGGGGCGGAGAGTTGGACAGAGAGGGTGAGTTCCTGCACCTTTTCTCTGAGAAAAAAAGCCCTGGTCTTACCTCACCAGTGACATCGGTCCCATTATGGCTACAGGACGGCACTCTACTCTCTTAACTCGCTGAGTTCGGTTACCATTCCATGTTCCCAGCACACAGCACAGACACTCAATCATCCTGGGCTGTTCTCACCTCGTGCTCCTCTCCATTCAGGAAATGGCTCACAGCTTCTCCCCAGCCAATGAGAACAGAGGGGTGTGGACTGTGGAAGGCAAAGTGGAAACCGAATACTGGAGCGTGGCGTTGGGGTCCTAGGGCAGATCGGAGCTGGACTTTGTGGAGGATATGATAATATGACAGGGAGGCTGCAGGGGCCCCTTGGAGCTAGGGGCAGGGTTGTGATAGTGACCCCTGCAACCCCTTATGCTACACCCATGTATATTTACTGTGTGATATTACCACCCCCCTCATATCACATCATATACAGATATCATCCAGGGGGACTAGAGGAGTGTATATATATATATATATATATATATATATATATATATATATATATATATATACTGTATATTACCACCCCCTCATATCACATATATCTGCCATTGGCTCCCGCTGCTGTCAATCAAATCCAATGATGCGGGGGGCGGAGCCAAATCCAGCATTTGTGTCCATGGACGCAAATGCTGGACTCTGGAGCGCGCAAACAAGATCGCTTCTCCTAGGGGGTTATTTGATGCGGGAAGGAGCCGTGAGAGCCGCCAAGGGACCCCAGAAGAGGATGTTTGGGGCCACTTTGTGCAAAATGAGCTGCATAGTGGAGGTGTGTATGACATGTTTGACATTTGTATAAACAAAATAAAAAACGAACCTTTAGTATCACTTTAATATTACTGTCACTTGCTTTCTGTGCTGCTTCCCTGTACTTCCGTTCTTTACAGAAATTAGTTAACAGTGGACAGTGCAGTCTTGAGTCAGTCTTAGCTTGGAGAAGGGAAGGAGGAGGGAAGGGCAGGGAAGTTCCTTGTCATCATAGGTTATGGGGATGTGTGTTTCTATTGATGCAGATAGTGTAGAGAGACTCGGCTCTAGTCACTGCATGCAAACATGGCCGCATAGGACTCTGCAAGAGAATGGAGCCACCCTAAAACAGAAAACCTAGGGCAGTAGTCATGGTGCCAGCTTGAACTAGAACATAGGCCTTGACCTTTGCTACAATTATGCATTACATCTGCTAACAGCCACTAGTCCTGACTTATTTTAAAGTGTCTTTCATCTTGTTTCTCCCATTGCTGGGTTGGTTAGCGATGTTCTATGTACAGAGTATATCGTTTTGTGTATTAAGCCCTAGGGCAGCTTAGAACCAGTAGGCCTGCTTGCCCTTAAGAGGAACTAAAGTTTGCACTACTTACCTCTCCTTCAATGGTCCATGTTCAGTTATCCCAGCACACAGGATCTCTGTGTGGCACCCTCCTAATTCAGAGTAGGCTGCTGGGTAAATTTAGTTTAGTTCCTCTGTAAATAGTGGGGCAGGGGTTGATTGCTTAGGGCTGTACAGTGTTTCACAGGCTGTTCTTCTAATTCTCCCCCCTCGCTTCTATGGACTTCTAGAAATATAGTGGGAGGGAGAACAGGAAGGATGAATATTTATGGAACTCCTGCCAATCCCTGGGGAGGTGTGCCCAGAAGGTAGAGGGGGAGCTCATAAGGCCTGACTGGCAGCTGAAGAGCAGAGTTCCTGGGTCCAGTCCTGCAGGAGGAGAACCCTGTCCAAGGGCTCTGTCCCTGGGGCAGAGAGAGAGCTAAAGGAGCCAAGATGAGGACATTGAGCTCCCAGCTAGGCTCTGCTTGGGGTGCCTACCAAAGAAAACGTTAAGAAAGTGAGCAAAGGAAGTTGGTGAGAGGAGGTCTAACCATGGCCAGATCTAGGGGGTTGCTGGGGTGGGCTGCACCAGATTTTAGTTGTGCCCTCCCAGGCCAGCTACCACATGGACATTCTGTCTGGCCGCCGAGCTCCTCTCCCCATCATCACACTCAGGGCCGGGACAAGGGGAGGGCAGCCTGGTGCAGCTAACTAAAGTGAAAAGTCCAGTGAGCAGTGACAGAGGCAGAAAAGTGAGAGTGGGGAGGAGGTGCAAGCTGTGCTATGCTCTCCTCTTCCTGTCATAACAGCGCTCCTCCATGTAGCAGGTGACACAGGATCGCTGTGCATGGTTTGATTAACCGCTCCCTATCCACATTTCCTGCTGCCATGCTTAGGGGGACAGGTAATCAAACCCTGTGTGTACAACCTGATGTAAGAGTGATCCTGTGTCAGGGGGCTGTTGTGACAGGAGGAGCACATCACAGTGCACCTCCTCAGCTCTGTAGCGATTTCTCGCCTGTAAGTTTTTTTTGGGGGCGGGGGGGTGGAACTTACAGGTGAGGCAATTTTACTAGAAACACAATAGGGGGAAGGGAACTGAATCATCTGTGATTGGCTTGAGAGGTTTGTAGGAGGAGGATGGGGTATTTTGTGCTGGGATAGGGTACTGGGGGGGGGGGGGGATTTCTGCTAGGAGGAGGAATAGAGGAATATTTTCTAGGAGTGGGGATTGGGGAGGGGGGTTGTGCTAGGAGGGGTTAGGAGAATTTTGACTAAGAGAGAGAATGGGGGGAATTGGAACTCCTGTACCCTGCCCTGCTGACTCTCTGTCCTCCATCATGCTGACCCCAACCTCAATCCTGCTAACCCCTGTACAGTGCCCTACTGACCCCCTGTCCTCCGTCCTGCTGACCCTTGTACACTGTCCTACAAACCAAAGGCTCTCTGTACACTTCCTTATAAACTGCTGACCCTATACCCTGCCCTGCTGATAAACTGATGTAAACTGCCCTATTGACTCCTATACACTGCTCTGCTAACCTTGCATTCTCTGCCACCTGACATTTTTTGCTGCACCCCACTAAGTAAATAACTGACCCCCCTTTGCAGAGGAGAAGTGACTTTGGAGGGCTTTGTATTCCTAAGGGAGTGTAGGCCACTGTTGGTGCAAGAAGTCCTGCGAGATATTTCTCTTGCCAGTCCAGTGCAGCCAGGAGTTATGCAAGACAACTAGGAGTTGTACATTACTGCACAGAAGTTTGCCTCCGTACAGCCAGGAGTTGTGCTATACTGTACAGTCAAGAGAGTGCAGTGCAGCCAGAGGTTGTGCATTACAGCCTGAATTTTGTACTTAGCAGCCAGAAGCCAAGCGGTCCTCAAGTTGTACAGTTCCTCAGTTCCGGGGTATCCTATGCTTCTTGTCCATATCCAAGTTACTGTTCTAATAAAAACCTCAAAAAGAAGCCCCTAGACCAGTGATAGCAAACCTTGGCACCCCAGATGTTTTGGAACTACATTTCCCATGATGCTCATGCACTCTGCAGTGTAGTTGAGAATGGTGGGAAATGTAGTTCCAACAAAGTTCGCCATCACTGCTCTAGACTAATCTTTGAGCCAGAGGAAGAATTACGGAATTGCTGTGTGCCCGGCTGTGTGTGTTCGGGGGGGGGGATAGGACCAAACTACCAGTGGTTCCTGCTGGGATAGCGCTACATTTGCTGGAATGTAAACTGAGCTGTGTATGAATGTTGCTGAGAATGAGCTAATATCTAAATACAGGGTCCCCAATCTCCAAAGTTTTTGCAAATTCTAGTAGATCTGTAAAGCTTTCGAAATAAATACATCTAGTAATCTATCCAAGAGAAGTTCAACCGCATAGACATGCTGCAGCACGTATTATAATACACATAGCCTCCGATGGAAAATAAAGGGGGCGGTTGCCATAATGCAGTTTGCTACATATTGCCTAAAATTCTCTTTTCATGATAACATCAGATCATACCTTTCTGGTTATGCAAATTCAGCCAAGACAACCAACACTACAACTATAGTAACACCCTATGAAAGTGCACCAATAAACTTTATTACTCAGCAGTATGGGAACATGCACACATGTCTAAACACAACTGGTTGTTTAAAAAAAAAAAGACGATTTAACAAGAGCTCGCAGATCAGTGTTAATTTACAAAAAACATTTAAAACACATTCCTTTGCTATTATTTACGCTGCAAGTGGATCAAGGGTGCTTTGCAGCGGTACATATTATATGATACAAATAATAATACAGCGCAACTAAAACAGTGGGGGTTATTTACGAAAGGCAAATCCACTTTGCACTGAAAGTGCACTTGGAAGTACAGTCACTCTAAATCTAAAGGGTAGATCTAAAATGAGTGGAAGCTCTGCTGATTTTATCATCCAATCATGTGCAAGCTAAAATGCTGTTATTTATTTTCCTTGTATGTCCCCCTCGGATCTACAGCGACTTTACTTCCAAGTGCACTTTTAGTGCACTTCCAAGTGCACTTTTAGTGCAAAGTGGATTTTCCTTTAGTAAATAACCCCCAGTGTCTTGTAAATAAATGTGTCCCAAATGATGAAACAGAAAAAGTCCTTAAAATGGTTTCGGAATGGCATGTCATATAGGTGTAATAGTTAGGTGTCTACAAACTTTGCGCAATATAGTGTATATGGCCACTGTACAGGATTGGAAATTATGGCGGCGAAGCCTTACCACTGGAATCTCTAAAGTCTATAAAAATATGATTCAGACAGGAACCACACAAAACTGAAAAATCAGTTGTGGACGTCATGTCATTTTAAGATGATGAAAGGCGGCTACTCACAGTCAGATTTTGCTTAGATTTGATCTGTCAGATTAGCAAAATTTAAAAAACAGTTGTGTATTGTGAGGGCACACACTACATATCTGATACAGAATGCCTGTGAGATGCTAGTTTTGGGGCTCATGTAGATGGGTATTGTTGCAGAATGCTGTTGCAATAAAGTGCGACATTGCTCAATTGTGAGAGTTTGAGGTCAAAACTAAGCAAATGTTGCGTTTTGCATTTGATGTGCATTTCAAACACAAGAAACTAATTCACATGTGTCCATGTGCAAAGGCCTCTGTGACCTCAGGGTGCAAGATTTTAGCTCGCTCTTTTTTAATTCGGGATTTGTATAATGATACGGGTGCTTTGAATAGGGATATAGTTATATTTTATTGAACAGTGGGCCTCATGGAAAACAGAGAATTGAGAGAAGGACCTACCGAGGAAGCCTTTGGAGGTGTAACGCATATAGGAATGGAGTCAGCACATTTGATGCCACCACTGGGCGGCGGGGAGACCCTGCGGTGAGAAGGCGGTTTATTTTTATACTATGAGCAGAACATGGCACTGAGAGTGCATTTGTTTGTGAGTGTTCCATTTTAGATTTTATTAAATTGTTTTAAAACGTATTGCGAGCACTATTGGTTTTGTTCCATTTGCATGATCACATGGCACACAGAGAAAAGGAGGTCTAACAGAAGAAGCTCCAGTCCATGTGTCAGTGCCTGTGATTGTTACTGGGAGCCAGGAGCCAGTTTCAGTATAGACCTAGAGGGGCAAAAGTGCGTTTGACATTGACTAGTGATTAACCACTTCATACCCCATCCATAGTCAAATGACGTTCCTAGGAGGGATCTCCCATCCTGGGCGGGCGTCATATGATGTCCTGGGCTTCCCGGCCGTCTAGGGGGAGCGCCGCGTCACTCGGGAGCCGGTGCACGTGCCCAGTGGCCGCGATGTCCGCTGGGCACCCACGATTGCTGGTAACAGAGCAAATACAACCAGATCCACGTCCTGTCAGGGGAGAGAAGACCGATCGTGTGTTCCCAGTACAGAGGAACACTGATCGGTCTCCTCCCCTTGTGAGTCCCCTCCTTCTACAGTTAGAATCACTCCCTAGGTAACACATTTAACCCCTTGATCTCCCCCCTGCCAGTGACATTTATACAATAATCAGTGCATTTTTATAGCACTGATCGCTGTATAAATGTGAATGGTCCAAAAATAGTTTCAAAAGTGTCTGATGTGTCCGCCGCAATGTCACAGTCACGATAAAAATCGCAGATCGCCGCCATTACTAGTAAAAAAAAAATAATAATAAAAATGCCATAAATCTATCCCATATTTTGTAGACGCTATAACTTTTGCGCAAACCAATCAATATATGCTTATTGCGATTTTTTTTACCAAAAATATGTAGAAGAATACATATCAGCCTAAACTGAGGAAAAAAAAACGTTTTGTTTTTTTTTTTTTAAATTAGGATATTTATTGTAGCAAAAAGTAAAAAATCATGTGTTTTTTTCAAACTTGTCACTCTTCTTTTGTTTAGAGCGCAAAAAATAAAAACTGCAGAGGTGATCAAATACCACCAAAAGAAAGCTCTATTTGTGCAGGAAAAAAAATTGATGATAATTTTATTTGGGTACAGTATTGCATGACCGCGCAATTGTCATTCAAAATGCAACGGCGCTAAAAACTGAAAATTGGCCTGGGCAGGAAGGGGGTGAAAATCCCCTTTATTGAAGTGGTTAAGGTCCAGCTCAGGAGGTGAGTGCATATGGTTCACTGGGTGTTATGCATGTGACACATGGGTGATCTGTTGAAGAGAAGGTTGGGATATCTGGAATTCACTGGTGGTTGGCCACACATACATATTTAAGGACTTTTCTGTTTCATCATTTGGGACTTATTTATATTAGAGATACTGTTTCAGTTGCGCTGCATCATTATTTGTATCATATCTTAGAGGGGTGGAGTGAAAACGAGGTGCTGGGCAGCAACAAAAAAATCAGAGATTTGTGAGCACGTTGATTTGCTTGTGATTTATGTACATTAGGTTTATATGTCACAGTTAGTTTTGGTATTTTGTATTAATAGTGACTGCGCTGATTGTCTTTCACTTAGTACATATTATAGCTCTCACTCATTAAAGCCTCATTCACACTGGAACGGATGCTTTAATGCAGTAGTTCCCAACCTTAGTGAAAAGACAAAGAACAGCGCCTTCTAATGCCCCGTACACACGGTCGGACTTTGTTCGGACATTCCGACAACAAAATCCTCTGATTTTTTCCGACGGATGTTGGCTCAAACTTGTTTTGCCTACACACGGTCGCACAAAGTTGTCGGAATTTCCGATCGACAACCACGCGGTCACGTACACCACGTACGACGAGACTAGAAAAGGCCGGTTCAGAACCAAGCGCGGCACCCTTTGGGCTCCTTTTGCTAATCTCGTGTTAGTAAAAGTTTGGTGAGAGACGATTCGCGCTTTTTCAGACTCGTGGCTTTCAGATCGTTTTCTGCCGTTCAGTTTGTGCTTGTGGGTTTGTATTTGCTCTTCAGTGCGTGCAGTCAGTTCGTATCGGAGTTTTCTGTGCGATCTTGTCCGCTCGTTGCTGTTTTTCAGGTCGCTCTTCACAGGCCTTGCTGTTCTTCAGTGCGTTCTGTTACTTCGTTCTGAGCAGCCGACCGTTTTCTAGCCATGTTTCGTATGCGTACTCCTCGTAGAGTTCGTGCTGTGCGGGGGCTTGGTGTTGGGGTCCTGACCTTGACACAAGTCCAGTCCATGAACAGGGTGGGGGGGAGTTCATGGACCAAGAATTGGTTGCTTCAGCGTGACCAGTTCTCTCATATGCCTTTGCTCCGTGAGATCCGTGAGAATAATCCTGATGATTTCAGGAACTTTCTCAGGATGACGGACCCCGTGTTTCACCGTTTGTTGGCTTCGCTGACCCCCTATATCAGCAGGCAGGATACCTGCATGAGGCAAGCCATCATTCCGGAGCAGAGGTTGGTTGCTACCTTGCGGTATTTGGCCACAGGGAGAAGCCTGCAGGACCTCAAGTTCTCGACAGGCATCTCCCCCCAGGCTCTTCTTTGTGGACATTTACTGCTTGTGTTTGTTTTAGCTGACCCTGACAGAAATGTGTGGAGTCCAGAAAATGTCGTGATTGTGTAACCTTATACAAAGCACTGTTGGCTGTTATTTACTAAATGCAAAGACACTTTTCACTACAAGTGCACTTGCAACTGCACTGAAACTGCACTTGCAGTGCAAAGTGGATTTGCCCTTAGGAAATTACCCCCATTTTCGCATAAAACAACAATTACATCACCCCAAAAGTGTTGTAGCGTCGAGACAATAATCCACACATTCTTGATGAGCAATCTTTTTAATACCTGCACAATCACATGTGCATTTACCAAAGGTTTTTCTGACAAACCATGTTTGTTGTAGAACAATTTTTGTGGTGTCATTATCCAAAATCAAAATGTGCATTTTATAGAAAACAGGCCTGTGTAAAACCCACAAGAAAGACACAAATCTTGATCTTACAAAGTTCACATTTGTTAGAACTGGAAGGCAATATCAGACATGAGAATTTAGGAACTGTGTTTGATATTGCGTTCAGATGGGGGGAAATCACCCCTGGAAAAGCCAAATTTGGAAGATGCACACAAATTTCCCAATGTCAACATGTGCTATCTGCCATCATGGGGGATGAAGGGACATGTTTTGGGGGAGAAAGCCCTTCCTCACCGCTACTTTATAATTGAGGAAGGTGTTGCACCCCCAAAACACGTCCATTGATCTCCCGTGATGGCAGATAGCACATGTTGACACACTGTGTGCATCCTCCAAATTTGGCTTTGGGAAAAATCACAAAAACATTTCGCACATTGTAGCAGACAAAAGAAGAAAGTGATTTGGAGGGGCTTTAAACTCGCCCCAAAACATCAATGATGTTTTTATATTTGGGAATAACATCATTGATGTTTTGCTTGATGATTTCCAATTGTAAATTACACCCCATGATCTCCCCGATCAGGATCTGGGCACTTTCGGATGTGAAAGGATCTACATCCACAACCTCACGATCACCTACAAAGAGAGGAAACCCAAAATAAATTAGGTCTAAAAAAAATGCCGCCATCCATCTCTTATCTGAGCCTGTGGTTGCAGACACTCACCTGTTGTGGTGACTAGTTCCACCACGTCTTCTTCCTCCTGCTCAGCTTGTGTTGGGGGGATTTCCCCTTCTTCCAGAGGGGGGGGGTCTCTGGTCTCCTCGGATGAGGGGTGTCCTCCGAGTCTTTTTTCCCCTATGTAAAACAAAAATGGTATAATTAGCACACAGATATTTGATGGCAGAACTATAAAGATGAAACATTTCTTGGAAGTGGGGTACAATTGTCTATTTTAGCCGAGTTCCAAGATGTAGCTTTTTTAGTGTCCTTTGTCAAGCTGCAATACTTTACCTGTTTGGTACAAGCTTCACAGATGTAGCCCCCCCTATAGTATACACTGGAGCACCTGTGTGGCCCCCCTAATAAAAATGGTGTTCTGGTGTCCCACACTAGTGCTCCAGTGTCCAGATGTGAAAACAGCTGCTGAGTGTCCTCTCCTTACACACAATCTAGTTTGCATTTCATTCTAGTAACAAAGCCATCTACACACCCCAATTCTTTCAAGACAAGTATAGGGCCTCAAAATGGTGGCCAAATGCATATGGGCTAAACAATGGTATTTTATAGTCCGAAAAAAAAATGTGTGATCCGAACGAATAATGTGCCCATGAACATGAAAGTTGCCATTTTAAACTGTACAACAGTTCCTAAAAGCACATGGAGCAGCACGAACGTAATAAACACAAGAACAATAGGAACACAGCACAACTACTTACTTTTTTGCAGCACTCTCCGGATCTTTCTGTACTGCTCATGTTCTCGTAATTTCAGGTCCGACCACCGCTTCCTGAGCTGATCTTTCGATCGTCGTACCCCGAATTTCCGGTGCAGACTCCTGACCACTTTCGCCATGATCTTGGCCTTTCGGACATTGGGGTTGGGGTAAGGCCCATACTTTCCATCATAGTCGGCCTTCTTCAGGATGTCCACCATCTCCAACATCTCCCCAAAGGACATATTTGAGTCCTTTAATCTCCTTCTGGATCGGGACGTTTCAGGCTCCGGCCTTTCCTCCTCCTCCTCTTTGCTGTACTTAGCACGATCCTGCTGTCTATCCGCCATGTGCTCTTCCTCCACTGCGCCGAACGAAAAGGGGCGGGGAATAGAATAGAAAGAACGTCAGGGGCGGGCGGAGTTATACGCATGCGCAGTGTGTATAAATCGTAACGCGCGCGTCTTACGTACGATCTGTGAGCGGAGGAAGGAGCATCGGAGACGCCGATCGTGCTAACGAAGGTAGGATCTAAACTTGGGCCTATACTGCTTCGAAATGGAAGCCTATATTGTAACAAGATTAGGGGAGTTTGGCCTGACATTAGGGTTTGTCTTGTGTTGTGTCTTGCAGAGAAAATGGATGGGTTCAACGACCACAATTTCCTGCCCCTGTTTATTGACAAGTACAGAGAGCTGCCCTGTCTGTGGCAGGTCAGACACCCCCACTATAATCACAAACAGAAGAGGCAGGCAGCGCTGGAGAAACTGCTGGAGTTGGTGAAGCCGGTGGTCCCCACAGCAACCATCCCTTATTTGAAAGCTAAAATTGGTGGCCTGAGGAGCACTTATCTTAGGGAGCGCAAGAAGGTCACAGATTCCCAGAGATCCGGAGCTGCAGCAGATGACGTTTATGTCCCCAGGCTGTGGTACTATGAGAGACTGCGATTTCTGTCAGACCACACTGAAGTCAGGGAATCCCTCTCCACTCTTCCTTCCACGCTTCCTTCCACCCCAGCTGAGGCTTCCGATGTCCAACCTGGGCCTTCCAGCCAGGAAGAAATGGAGGAGCCCAGCTGGAGTCAGGTATAGCATTCTTCTACAGATTTCTGGTCAATAAATAAATGATGTTTACTAGATGTTATTATTGAACACTAATTGCTGCTTGAAAAAAGTGTTTTACATATCAATAGACAGTAGTGGGCACCCAAAATTGGGACAAGAATGCAAAATGCTGGGCTCAGAAGGATAGTCTGTTATATTTGTTAACATTGAATTTGCAGCAGTCAGGAGGTGAAAATTGTGTGTGATTGATGAAAACAATACTAAAACTATGTCCCTTTTTCATACACAGGAAGACCTCAGCCAGGAGGAGGCTGTGGAATGTGGCAGCCAGGAGGAGGCGGGGATTATTAGTGTCAGCCAGGAGGAGGCGGGGATTAGTGGCAGCCAGGAGGAGGCGGGGCTAAGTGTCAGCCAAGAGAAGCCAGGGACCAGTCGCAGCCTGACTGAGTCTCAGGTCCCTCCCCTCCGCCTGCCATATAAAAGGGCCAGGAAGGCCACTCCCAGTCCTGTGCAGGATTCAGCGTACAGGCTGATCCAGGAGGCTTCGGCGTCCCTCAGAGCCTTCCCCAGTCCTGAAGAGGCCTTTGCCTGCATGGCTGCCACCAAATTGCAGGGCATGCAGGAGGGCCAACGCAAGATTTCTGAGGACCTGATTTATAAAGTCCTACGTAAGGGGGAGAGTGGGGAACTGACACACAAGACGGATGTCATGGAGAGGGACGATCCTCCTCCTCCTCCTCCTGCTGCCACAACTCCACCACCACAGCCAAAGCCTGTAAGGAAGCGTGGAAGGAAGACCAAAGAGTGATGGCCCTGGGTTCAGTCTGGTCTGACAAAAGCTGCAGTCTCTTGTATGACCACAGCCTGGGGACACAGATGTCATCTGCTGCTTTCCGGATCTCTGGGACTTCTGGACCAGACTGCCCTCCCTTAGATAAGGACTCCTCAGGCCACCAATTTTGCTTTTAAATAATTGATGTCTGCCCCGGGGGTCCAAGGCTTCACCCACTTCTGCAGTTTCTCCAGCGTTGCCTCCCTCTTTGTTTATAGTTGTGACCCCTTAATAAAATATTTTTCGGTAAATTCTACTCTCCTGTGTGTGTTTTCATCCAAAAAGGACAGTTTGTTGGTGAGGATTCAGGTACATTTCTAAAGTACAATGTGAAATTAACAAGGGACAACAACACCAAACAATCTCCTCCTACAGATTAAATAGAACAACATATCAATGGTGTTGTGGGAACTTGTCACAAAAAACACACAAACATTTTCGGGAGTACAAATCAAAATCACCAAAAAAAAAAAAATAAAAAGAGAAACACAAAAAAAGATTCTACATTAAAGTAAAAAAACACAAAAAAAAAAAAAATGTGTGTGTGAATATGAGCATCAAAACGACTTAATTCTTGTCACATTATAAAGAAGAAGAGAGTGCGCTGTATTAAACCATTTTGAACATTGCAGCGTGACGAAAGTGCTTTATCCATTACGAACGCTAAGTTTACCAGAACGAGCTGTCCCGTGTCGGAATTTCTTCTGAGCATGCGTGGCACTTTGTGCGTCGGAACAGGCCACACACGGTCGGAATTGACGCGATCGGATTTTGTTGTCGGAAAATTTTATCTCCTGCTGTCCAACTTTGTGTGTCGGAAAATCCGATGGAAAATGTCCGATGGCGCCCACACACGGTCGGAATTTCCGACAACACGCTCCGATCGGACATTGTCCATCGGAAAATCCGACCGTGTGTACGGGGCATAAGTGTAGCAAGTTAGGTAATTTAATAGTAGAAATTGAACATGGAAACACTTACAAATGATCGACGGTGCACGGTGACGACGTCACTTCCGGGTACAAGGTCGGCAGGCGGTGCTCGCGTTCAGAGCATGCGTGCTCCTTCTTCAGGCTTGGCTGGTCTGACCGTCTGACCGTCGATCATCGCTCCATCTACCCGGAAGTGATGTGAGCCAACAGTGCGGCCGAAGGACGACCAGATCACGGACCTCCACCACAGCCAGTGATGCAAGGCATCGCCCGGAGACAGAGCGGATGAACACATTTCATACCATGCCTGAATATATCGCTCATTTGTGAGTGTTTCCATGTTCAATTTTTACTATTAAATGACCTAACTTGCTACACTTAGAAGGCACTGTTCTTTGTCTTTTCTATGTTCCAGAGTTTCTTCTAACTTTTGAGCTGGCAGCCTTCTAAGGACAGCACATTGTTTTCCTTACATGGACTCATTGATTTATACGGACTTGTCCTACTGCCCAATTTAATCTATTCCATACCTATTTATTAATTACAAGCTATCATATCCAGAGTGCGCCATATTACTCCACTCCCAACCTCAGTGAGACTAGGGCCTGGTAAATTCTTTCAAAACCTTCCATGCCTCAACAGTTAAAAAAAAAACAAAAAACACAGCAATGTACATGAAATTGAAGCTTCTGATGACAACATCATGTTGAAACGCATAGGGTCGGGCTTCCTTGGAGTGACATCATCCTGCACAGCCTGTCCGCTCGTAACCTGGGTTCGCAGCTGGTGCTGACAGAACTATGACTACCTAGTATTTAGTGGACGCTGCTAAATGTAAGTGTGCTCCATGTTATGTGCATACTAAAACGTTAGGATTTTACACTATTGGCACTTCTCTGTTCCTCACTTATGACCGTTCATGGGAGATGAGAGTGTGCTGACTTTATCCCTGATGGGCTGGAGATGAATAACCCTTTGTGCGCTGGAGAAGGAGGTTTGTAAAATCCGATGGTGTGACCTTGTTGGAATACTGGGGAGTCTGAACTCGGACTGAATTAGTCCAGCTGCATATTTTGTGCCATTATTTATTTATTTGTTTAGATTGGATTTATTTGCAGGTAAGTAGACAGTTTTTAAGGTGGTGGGCACTTGGTGTAGATAAAGCACTGAGAAGATGATACATGTTTTTTTGCACAAGAGCACCACAGCACTTCATTTGGTGGACTGAAGACACTTTATATAAACCTTTACTATACGGATGAACTTGAGGCTGGGGTCACATTGAAGCACGGAGCGGCTCATAGCAGGGGTTCGGTGCGTCCCCGCTCACCATTTCAGATCCGATTTCAGTCTAAATTTTTGCCTGAATTTGGACCTAAAACCGACCAGAAGACGCACAGGACTCCTATGCAATTTGCTCTGGTGCCACTCCGGAGACATGCAAATTGGATGTAGGGAAACCCACATTCAATTCGCAATAGTGTGAACCCAGCTTGGCACTTTTTGGATGAACTTTAATTTTATTTTTGATTAACTTGATTTTGAATTGGTGAATTTTTATACACTATTTATTTCACACATGAATTACTCGCCTTTATGTATTTGGCACAGTTATTGTTAGATATTTTAATTTTTAGATTGAGTAATACATGTTGGTATTTTGTTATTAGAGGTATAGCACGGTTACAAATTTTATTTTATTTTATTCTGAGCACCTTATTTGGTTTTAGTGACAGCAGCTGTATATGTGTTTGTAGGTTTACAACTAACTATGAGGCTGGGTTCACACTATCTTCGCATGTGGCTCACAGCAGGGGTCCGGTGCCCAAATTTTTGGCTGAATTTAGACCTGAAAGGGACCAAAAGACGCACAGGGCTCCTGTGCAAATTTGCACCGGAGCCACAGTGGAGATATGTGAACCAGCTCCATAAAGAGTCGGTCAAAATCTCCTGCTATTGCGAATTGGATGTGGGGAACCCACATCCAATTTGCAATAGTGTGAACCCAGCCTCAGAGTCGTAAAAGTCGCACTTACGACCAGACCCTGGTGTTCCAGCACTGTGGGGAGGCCCTTTATGGGCTCTGAAGGTTCTAGTTATGCCTCTGGTGCAGACTGTTTGAAAATAAACAATGCAATGTTTTTGATGGAAACGTTATTAACAATATATTTTGGCACTTCCCTGCTTTTTAATTGTGTTTGAAATTTGCGTTGAAATGTAGGTATGTATGAGTGGGGATGTTTAAATGACACATCTGTTAAATAAGCTACAGTAAACATTACTGAGAAGTTTCAAACATAGGTTTATAACCATGTCATAGTGCATCTTTACAGCAGATTCCATGTTCTATGTCAGGGGTCTTCAAACTTTCTACTCAAAGGGCCAGTTTACTGTACTTCAGAATATAAGGGGGCAAGACTGTGGCCAGTGTGAGTAAACAATGCCACAGGCTTGGTGATCAGTTATATAGAATAATTACATAGTTGAATGCAAGTGGAAGGATCTGTGCCCCATCGTTGATGTCAGTGGAGGTAATAGTGCCCCATCATTGGTGTCGGTGGAAGGGATAGTGCACCATTGTTGGTGTCAGTGAGAGAAATAGTGCCTCATCGTTGGTGTCAGTGAAGGTAATAGTGTCCTATGGTTGGAGTCAGTGAAGGTAATAGTGTCCTATGGTTGGAGTCAGTGGAGGTAATAGTGTCCCATTGTTGGTGTCAGTGGAGGTAATAGTGTCCCATGCTTGGTGTCAGTGGAGGTAATAGTGTCCCATCGCTGATGTCAGTGGAAGGGATAGTGCCCCATTGTTGGTGTCCTTGGAAGAAATAGTGTTTCATCATTTATATCAGCGGGAGGATTAATGTTCCATCATTTGTATCCATGGGAGGAACAGTGCTACAGCAATGGTGTCAGTGGAAGGGATACTGCCCCATTGTTGGTGTAATTTGAAGGGATAGTGCTCCATCGTTGTTGTCAGTGGAAGGAATAGTGTACCATTGTTGATCTCAATGGAAGGGATAGTGGCTCATTGTTGATGTCAGTGGAAGGGATAGTGCCCTGTCATTGGTGTCAGTGGAAGAAATAGTGCCCCATCATTGGTGTCAGTGGAAGGGATAGTGCCCCTTAGTTGGTGTCAGTAGATGGGATAATGCCCCTTTGTGTCAGTGGATGGGATAGAGCCCTTTAGTTGGTGTCAGTGGATGGGATAGTGCCCCTTTGGTGTCGGTGGAAGGTATAGTGCTCCATCGTTAGTGTCAGTGGAAGAAATGGTACCTCATTGTTGATGTCAATGTTAGGAATAGTGCTCCAAGGGCCAGATAAAGATCAGCAAAGAGTCACATCTGACCCACAAGCGGCAGTTTGGACAATACTGTTCTATGTGGCACGTTCAGAGGTCTGTATGCAAACAATTTGCCTGTAGAATGTATAAATTAATACATAAGAGCTAGCATACACTAGATCAGGGCTAGGCAACCTGGGGCCCTTCAGCTATTGTGGAACTACATTTCCCATGAGGCATTGCAAGGCTAGCAGTTACAATTACTCCCAGTGGCATGATGGGACTTATAGTTATGCAACAGCTGGAGGGCCCCAGGTTGCCTATCTCTGCATTAGATAAACCATATTTAATGCCAAAAGTTTGTTAGTTTTGGTTATAGAAGAAAGGGGTTAGAGCTCCTGACATATTTTTTTTATCCTGCCTGTGAACCCACTGCAGAAATTCACATTTTCTGTTTGTTCTGGGGCATTGTCACCAAAATAGATAAAAATGGCAAATCTGAAATTACAGTTGTCACCAAAACAGAAACAGAGGGGCATTCTGAGGGTAACTGTTTAAGTAACAACTAGCTAAGGACTCGTTCACACGAGCTGCTGGGGAGTGGTAGAATTAGGCAGTTGAGCTGTGGTTTTATTACCTCCAACCACACCTGAGGAAGGGCATGCAGCCTCTCAGGGCTGTACACACGCTGTGCATGCAGTGCCTTGCTTCCTGGCCACTACAGAAATTAGACAGCGTGCTGCTTTTGGCTGGTGGTGACCCATTCACTTGAACAGGGCCCCGCTTCAGCTGCATGCACTCACCACCTGTCCAATGGCCTCTGAAAGCAATCCACCACAGATTGCTTTTTTACCAGAGCAGCTATGTTTGCTGCATGCATGAAGGAGCCCTAAGAGGAAATTTTCCCTTACGTTAGAGAAATTTTACCCCATTTTTTTGTTGTGTCTCCTGAACAGTTTAAACTCTTCAGAGCAATGTCTCTGTCTCACCATCAGGATAATGTGGCTTTATAGCATAGACTATATAGGACTCTATAACAACAGAGAGTCTAGTTGAGAATCACAACTTCAGAAAAACAGTTCAGAACACAAAGAGCTTTTTGCAACTATCCTCTTGAACAGCATCTCTCAAAGTGAAATCCATGATAGCTCTGGTAACACAGATATACTGCTGGAGGGACCTGAGGACATGGGGACACCACACTTGAACTGGAGTACTGTAGTAGCAATGAGGGAAGGTCTCCCCACAGTAGCTTGGTCTTCTGGAGAAGCTGTGTGCTATTTGGCTTCAGCCTGGCTACCCGCATTACAGTGCTGACAGTGGAGTGCCTCTCACATGACTGCAGATTACTTGCCCAGCTACCTCACGTATGGCCTTTGTGAATTCCTGAGGAAGGGGAGCAGAGAAACATATCTTCTCTGGGCACGTCCAGGAACCAGAGAGTTGTGAGAAAAGGAGTTAAAGGGGCCTGCTCCTTCATCTGGGCATGGTGAGTAAATGGGCACTCCACAACGCTGTCACTGCAATGGAAAGGATCATCACCAGGTGCTTTGGTCTAATGCTGGCGTTATTGGTGACCTCCCCACCGCAGCTTCATCTTGCTGTTATCACACTGTGTTTGGCTTGAGAGAGGATTGTCTGCTGATCTTCTGGACCTCCCAGAGGGGCACATCAAGCAGATCCTTCAGGACAAGCCTCTCAGATTCCCACAGAGCTTCCAGTTGCTTCTGGCCCAAAGCCCCCTGAGAATCTGCACCCAAAAGCTGCATCCAGGAGGGGAGGATAAGGAATACCCCAAACTGCACCTTTGCTGCCAGGTGTAAGAGGAGGGTGGCATGAAATACTAGAGGAAAAATTTGTGTCCATTTAGACAAGAACAGAGTAAGTCTTAGTGCTGTTGGTGTAAGAGATGATGGGTCTAGAGGTTTTGGTGTAAGAGAAGATGGGTTTATAGGTATCGATGTAAGAGAGGATGGATCTAGAGGTATTGGTGTAGGAGTGGATGGATCTAGAAGTATTGGTGTAGAAGAGGATGGATCTAGAGGTATTGGTGTAAGAGATGATGGGTCTGAAGGTATTGGTGTAAAAGAGGATGGGTCTAGAGGTATTGGTGTAAGAGATGACGGGTCTGAAGGTATTGTGGTAAGAGAAGATGGTCTATAGGTATTAGGTGTAAGAGAGGATGGAATAGAGCTATTGGGGTAAGAGATTATGGGTCTAGCGGTATTCTATAAGAGAGCATAGGTCTAAAGGTATTGGTGTAAAAGAAGATGGGTCTGAAGGCATTAGTGTACGAGAAGAAGGGTCTTGAAATATTTGTGTAAGAGAAGATGGGTCTAGAGGTATCAGTGTAAGAGATGATGGGTCTGGAGGTATTTGAGTAAGTTAGGATGGGTCAAGAGGTATTGGGGTAAGAGAGGATGGCTCTAGTGGTATTAGGATAGGAAAGGACAGGTCTAGAGTTTTTGGTATAAGAGAAGATGGGTCTAGAGGTATTGGTGTAATAGATGATAGGTCTAGAGGTAATGGGGTAAAAGAGGATGGTGTTAGAGATATTGGTGTAAGAGAAGATGGGTTAGAGGTATTAGGTAAGAGAGGGTGAATCTAGAAGTATTGGGCTAAGGAAGCATAGTCTAGAGGTATTAGGTTAAGAGAGGATGAGTCTAGAGGTTTTAATATAACAAGGCACACGTTGTTATAAAAGAGGATGGGTCTGGAGGTATTGGGTAAGAGAGGCTGGGTCTGGAGGTATTAAGGTAATAGAGGCTGGGTCTGAAGGTATTGTGGTAAGACGGGCTGGGTCTGGATTTATTGGGGTAAGAGAGGCTGGGTCTGGAGGTATTAAGGTAAATGAGGCTGGGTCTGAAGGTATTGTGGTAAGACGGGCTGGGTCTGGATTTATAGGGGTAAGAGAGGCTGAGTCTGGAGGTATTAAGGTAATTGAGGCTGGGTCTGCAGGTATTGTGGTAAGACAGGCTGGGTCTGGATGTATTGGGGTAAGAGAGGCTGGGTCTGAAGGTATTGGGGTAAGAGAGGCTGGGTCTGAAGGTATTGTGGTAAGACGGGCTGGGTCTGGATGTATAGGGGTAAGAGAGGCTGAGTCTGGAGGTATTAAGGTAATTGAGGCTGGGTCTGCAGGTATTGTGGTAAGACAGGCTGGGTCTGGATGTATTGGGGTAAGAGAGGCTGGGTCTGAAGGTATTGGGGTAAGAGAGGCTGGGTCTGAAGGTATTGGGTCAGAGAGGATGGCTGTAGCGATATTAGGAAAAGATGGGATGAGTTTAGCCTAAAGCCTATAAACAGTTTACGTAGTTTATAAAACAATACTGTTTTTTTATATTGCTTTTTATTTTACTGCAGACTCCGGTCCTATTGTTTAACCTCACATTTGCCCACTTTTAAACACAAAATGGCCACATTCACCATTTTGCCCACAACCCTCTGCGCCCCCCCATCCTCAGGAATTATGATATGTTTACATTTCCCAGGTATAGTGACATGTCCTCTTAAAGTGGAGTTAAAGTCCACGATGCATAACTCTCCCCAACATTTCTCAGCGGCATTCTTCCATATGCCGCCCTGTGGCAGTCTTCATTGGCCAAGATGTTCTTGTGCAGCTCAATCTGTTGTAATTTACAAAGAAGGCTGTGAATGGATGGTAGGTTTATTTTATTGTACAAGGGACATTGCATATCTCTTCTGCAGTAATAACCCTGCCTGCTCCCAGATTTTCAAGGGTTGGTTCATCTTTACCTAACAGCTGCCTATGCTGATAGGGGTCGTCTGTAGATAAGGACCAAAGCTGCATGCCCTTGCTATATGTGTAGGCCATTTACGTAACTCATAAAGCCTGACTGAAAAACTCCCAGGATGAGGGTGTTGCTAGGGGACTCCTAGTTACTGTTCACCTTCGCCATCACAGCAGTGAGCTCTTTCTCTGACTCAGCACTGTGATGGTGAACAGCTGAGAATCTCTTAGCAACGTCCTGGGAGTTGTGCAGTCAGGCTTTATGAGGTATGGAAATGGCTTACATCTATAGCAAGGGCAATATTCATCTGTGGTCAGAGCTGCACAGTTTGTCTCCATCCACCTACATCTCTTCCATGCATAGGCAGATTTTGGTAAAGGTGAACTAATCCTGTAAAAAAATTGTATTTTTTTTCCCACAATACATCCCGAATGCAGCCTACACCTCCCCTCCTGTCATCTCTGTATGCTTCACTATAACTCAGCCTGTAATCACACCTCCACCCATCCCCGCTATAGGAGACGGGCAGGTAGAAGAAGACTACAACTCCCATGAAGCTTTGCGGCGGGTGACGTCACCCGGTGTCGCACGCTTGAAGAGGATTCCCCGCCGTCCGGACGTAAAGGTCCGGGTGACGTAGCCGGTGTGGTGGCCATCTTGGTGTAGGAGGAGTCTGGAGGTAGATTGGGGGCAGACAGTGCTGTGAGGCCGCCGTATTCTCTCCACCATGTCCGCCGAGAACCTGGAGAGCAAGACGCCGGAGGAGGGCATTACTGACGAGCAGAAGGTGAGGTGATGGCGGGCAGAGTGCCGGCCGAGGGGGGAGGGCGGCTGTGTAATGAGAGGAGAGGATGAGTCAGAGCGTGCTGTGTGCCGGCGACTGCCCATGTGGGGCCCCAGTACTGTGTGCCCGGCTCCCAGCCCGCCCCACTACGAGGAGAGATACCCTATACTACCAGAGGGGCCATCTATACCCCTCTACAGGGGCCCCGCACCACTCCTGATCCCAGGGGCCCATCTACACCTCTCTACAGGGGCCCCACACCACTCTGATCCCAGGGGCCCATCTACACCTCTCTACAGGGGCCCCACACCACTCTGATCCCAGGGGCCCATCTACACCTCTCTACAGGGGCCCCACACCACTCTGATCCCAGGGGGCCCATCTACACCTCTCTACAGGGGCCCCACACCACTCTGATCCCAGGGGGCCCATCTACACCTCTCTACAGGGGCCCCACACCACTCTGATCCCAGGGGCCCATCTACACCCCTCTACAGGGGCCCCGCACCACTCCTGATCCCAGGGGCCCATCTACACCCCTCTACAGGGGCCCCGCACCACTCCTGATCCCAGGGGCCCATCTACACCCCTCTACAGGGGCCCCGCACCACTCCTGATCCCAGGGGCCCATCTACACCTCTCTACAGGGGCCCCGCACCACTCCTGATCCCAGGGGCCCATCTACACCTCTCTACAGGGGCCCCACACCACTCCTGATCCCAGGGGCCCATCTACACCTCTCTACAGGGGCCCCACACCACTCCTGATCCCAGGGGCCCATCTACACCTCTCTACAGGGGCCCCACACCACTCCTGATCCCAGGGGCCCATCTACACCTCTCTACAGGGGCCCCGCACCACTCCTGATCCCAGGGGCCCATCTACACCTCTCTACAGGGGCCCCGCACCACTCCTGATCCCAGGGGCCCATCTACACCTCTCTACAGGGGCCCCGCACCACTCCTGATCCCAGGGGCCCATCTACACCTCTCTACAGGGGCCCCGCACCACTCCTGATCCCAGGGGCCCATCTACACCTCTCTACAGGGGCCCCGCACCACTCCTGATCCCAGGGGCCCATCTACACCTCTCTACAGGGGCCCCGCACCACTCCTGATCCCAGGGGCCCATCTACACCTCTCTACAGGGGCCCCGCACCACTCCTGATCCCAGGGGCCCATCTACACCTCTCTACAGGGGCCCCGCACCACTCCTGATCCCAGGGGCCCATCTACACCTCTCTACAGGGGCCCCGCACCACTCCTGATCCCAGGGGCCCATCTACACCTCTCTACAGGGGCCCCGCACCACTCCTGATCCCAGGGGCCCATCTACACCTCTCTACAGGGGCCCCGCACCACTCCTGATCCCAGGGGCCCATCTACACCTCTCTACAGGGGCCCCGCACCACTCCTGATCCCAGGGGCCCATCTACACCTCTCTACAGGGGCCCCGCACCACTCCTGATCCCAGGGGCCCATCTACACCTCTCTACAGGGGCCCCGCACCACTCCTGATCCCAGGGGCCCATCTACACCTCTCTACAGGGGCCCCGCACCACTCCTGATCCCAGGGGCCCATCTACACCTCTCTACAGGGGCCCCGCACCACTCCTGATCCCAGGGGCCCATCTACACCTCTCTACAGGGGCCCCGCACCACTCCTGATCCCAGGGGCCCATCTACACCTCTCTACAGGGGCCCCGCACCACTCCTGATCCCAGGGGCCCATCTACACCTCTCTACAGGGGCCCCGCACCACTCCTGATCCCAGGGGCCCATCTACACCTCTCTACAGGGGCCCCGCACCACTCCTGATCCCAGGGGCCCATCTACACCTCTCTACAGGGGCCCCGCACCACTCCTGATCCCAGGGGCCCATCTACACCTCTCTACAGGGGCCCCGCACCACTCCTGATCCCAGGGGCCCATCTACACCTCTCTACAGGGGCCCCGCACCACTCCTGATCCCAGGGGCCCATCTACACCTCTCTACAGGGGCCCCGCACCACTCCTGATCCCAGGGGCCCATCTACACCTCTCTACAGGGGCCCCGCACCACTCCTGATCCCAGGGGCCCATCTACACCTCTCTACAGGGGCCCCGCACCACTCCTGATCCCAGGGGCCCATCTACACCTCTCTACAGGGGCCCCGCACCACTCCTGATCCCAGGGGCCCATCTACACCTCTCTACAGGGGCCCCGCACCACTCCTGATCCCAGGGGCCCATCTACACCTCTCTACAGGGGCCCCGCACCACTCCTGATCCCAGGGGCCCATCTACACCTCTCTACAGGGGCCCCGCACCACTCCTGATCCCAGGGGCCCATCTACACCTCTCTACAGGGGCCCCGCACCACTCCTGATCCCAGGGGCCCATCTACACCTCTCTACAGGGGCCCCGCACCACTCCTGATCCCAGGGGCCCATCTACACCTCTCTACAGGGGCCCCGCACCACTCCTGATCCCAGGGGCCCATCTACACCTCTCTACAGGGGCCCCGCACCACTCCTGATCCCAGGGGCCCATCTACACCTCTCTACAGGGGCCCCGCACCACTCCTGATCCCAGGGGCCCATCTACACCTCTCTACAGGGGCCCCGCACCACTCCTGATCCCAGGGGCCCATCTACACCTCTCTACAGGGGCCCCGCACCACTCCTGATCCCAGGGGCCCATCTACACCTCTCTACAGGGGCCCCGCACCACTCCTGATCCCAGGGGCCCATCTACACCTCTCTACAGGGGCCCCGCACCACTCCTGATCCCAGGGGCCCATCTACACCTCTCTACAGGGGCCCCGCACCACTCCTGATCCCAGGGGCCCATCTACACCTCTCTACAGGGGCCCCGCACCACTCCTGATCCCAGGGGCCCATCTACACCTCTCTACAGGGGCCCCGCACCACTCCTGATCCCAGGGGCCCATCTACACCTCTCTACAGGGGCCCCGCACCACTCCTGATCCCAGGGGCCCATCTACACCTCTCTACAGGGGCCCCGCACCACTCCTGATCCCAGGGGCCCATCTACACCTCTCTACAGGGGCCCCGCACCACTCCTGATCCCAGGGGCCCATCTACACCTCTCTACAGGGGCCCCGCACCACTCCTGATCCCAGGGGCCCATCTACACCTCTCTACAGGGGCCCCGCACCACTCCTGATCCCAGGGGCCCATCTACACCTCTCTACAGGGGCCCCGCACCACTCCTGATCCCAGGGGCCCATCTACACCTCTCTACAGGGGCCCCGCACCACTCCTGATCCCAGGGGCCCATCTACACCTCTCTACAGGGGCCCCGCACCACTCCTGATCCCAGGGGCCCATCTACACCTCTCTACAGGGGCCCCGCACCACTCCTGATCCCAGGGGCCCATCTACACCTCTCTACAGGGGCCCCGCACCACTCCTGATCCCAGGGGCCCATCTACACCTCTCTACAGGGGCCCCGCACCACTCCTGATCCCAGGGGCCCATCTACACCTCTCTACAGGGGCCCCGCACCACTCCTGATCCCAGGGGCCCATCTACACCTCTCTACAGGGGCCCCGCACCACTCCTGATCCCAGGGGCCCATCTACACCTCTCTACAGGGGCCCCGCACCACTCCTGATCCCAGGGGCCCATCTACACCTCTCTACAGGGGCCCCGCACCACTCCTGATCCCAGGGGCCCATCTACACCTCTCTACAGGGGCCCCGCACCACTCCTGATCCCAGGGGCCCATCTACACCTCTCTACAGGGGCCCCGCACCACTCCTGATCCCAGGGGCCCATCTACACCTCTCTACAGGGGCCCCGCACCACTCCTGATCCCAGGGGCCCATCTACACCTCTCTACAGGGGCCCCGCACCACTCCTGATCCCAGGGGCCCATCTACACCTCTCTACAGGGGCCCCGCACCACTCCTGATCCCAGGGGCCCATCTACACCTCTCTACAGGGGCCCCGCACCACTCCTGATCCCAGGGGCCCATCTACACCTCTCTACAGGGGCCCCGCACCACTCCTGATCCCAGGGGCCCATCTACACCTCTCTACAGGGGCCCCGCACCACTCCTGATCCCAGGGGCCCATCTACACCTCTCTACAGGGGCCCCGCACCACTCCTGATCCCAGGGGCCCATCTACACCTCTCTACAGGGGCCCCGCACCACTCCTGATCCCAGGGGCCCATCTACACCTCTCTACAGGGGCCCCGCACCACTCCTGATCCCAGGGGCCCATCTACACCTCTCTACAGGGGCCCCGCACCACTCCTGATCCCAGGGGCCCATCTACACCTCTCTACAGGGGCCCCGCACCACTCCTGATCCCAGGGGCCCATCTACACCTCTCTACAGGGGCCCCGCACCACTCCTGATCCCAGGGGCCCATCTACACCTCTCTACAGGGGCCCCGCACCACTCCTGATCCCAGGGGCCCATCTACACCTCTCTACAGGGGCCCCGCACCACTCCTGATCCCAGGGGCCCATCTACACCTCTCTACAGGGGCCCCGCACCACTCCTGATCCCAGGGGCCCATCTACACCTCTCTACAGGGGCCCCGCACCACTCCTGATCCCAGGGGCCCATCTACACCTCTCTACAGGGGCCCCGCACCACTCCTGATCCCAGGGGCCCATCTACACCTCTCTACAGGGGCCCCGCACCACTCCTGATCCCAGGGGCCCATCTACACCTCTCTACAGGGGCCCCGCACCACTCCTGATCCCAGGGGCCCATCTACACCTCTCTACAGGGGCCCCGCACCACTCCTGATCCCAGGGGCCCATCTACACCTCTCTACAGGGGCCCCGCACCACTCCTGATCCCAGGGGCCCATCTACACCTCTCTACAGGGGCCCCGCACCACTCCTGATCCCAGGGGCCCATCTACACCTCTCTACAGGGGCCCCGCACCACTCCTGATCCCAGGGGCCCATCTACACCCCCTGCACAGGGGCCCCGCACCACTCCTGATCCCAGGGGCCCATCTACACCCCCTGCACAGGGGCCCCGCACCACTCCTGATCCCAGGGGCCCATCTACACCCCCTGCACAGGGGCCCCGCACCACTCCTGATCCCAGGGGCCCATCTACACCCCCTGCACAGGGGCCCCGCACCACTCCTGATCCCAGGGGCCCATCTACACCCCCTGCACAGGGGCCCCGCACCACTCCTGATCCCAGGGGCCCATCTACACCCCCTGCACAGGGGCCCCGCACCACTCCTGATCCCAGGGGCCCATCTACACCCCCTGCACAGGGGCCCCGCACCACTCCTGATCCCAGGGGCCCATCTACACCCCCTGCACAGGGGCCCCGCACCACTCCTGATCCCAGGGGCCCATCTACACCCCCTGCACAGGGGCCCCGCACCACTCCTGATCCCAGGGGCCCATCTACACCCCCTGCACAGGGGCCCCGCACCACTCCTGATCCCAGGGGCCCATCTACACCCCCTGCACAGGGGCCCCGCACCACTCCTGATCCCAGGGGCCCATCTACACCCCCTGCACAGGGGCCCCACACGGCTCTGATCCCGGGGGGCCCATCTACACCCCCTGCACAGGGGCCCCACACGGCTCTGATCCCGGGGGGCCCATCTACACCCCTGTACCTCTGTCCCCATGGTTCATTGTCTTTTTAGAGGGAGGGGGCATCTGCTGTTCTAGGATTCTCTGTACTCCTATGATGGGGCCTCAGCTCCCTCTACTCTCAGGGGTCCACCTTCCTCTCTTGTAATGCCCATTGGCCAATATGGACTCCCTTGCACCTCTTTGAGGCCCCCTATACACTGTATGTCTACCTGCTACATTGGTTAGATGTTAGAGAAGTCTGACAATTTGGAATCTCTTACACCCTGTTTATATGGGCCCTTTCTGCTCCTAAGGGCCCACCTTCCTCTGACATTCTGGATAATTACTTTTTTTAGGGGATGGGGGGACCACTTCTTTGTGGGGGAATCTAACAATCTGGGGTCACATTTTATGTTAATCTCCTTGTATAAACCATGGAGCCCCTAGAGGTACACCAGACACATGTATAAGGAATGGGGCATAGTAATATGAATGGGGTGAGCACATGGCTGGGGTGGGCATTACATGTTATCATACTGATGCATTCTCTATGCCGGGGACATGAATGGTGTACTGATGATGTATGACATTAGATGGGGGGGGGGTCAGTAGTGGTTAGTGATGAGATCCTCCTCCTCCGCCGTGTTCATATGACGCTGCTGGAAGTAAGATCTGACCAGCCGTGGTCTCTGACTCTCCGGCTTCTGGAACTGGCTGGGTTATCCTAGTTGCTGTGTATTAGCCCCACCTAATCTGCAGTAATGAAGAGGTTACATGGAGTCCCTGCAGCAGGTTTATTACAGCCTCACCCTCTTTATTATAATATCTTCTCCCTACAGTGAGTACAATCTTCCTGCATATAGAGCGTTTTTACTTTTTTTTTTTTTTTTTTTTTTTTCATGCATACTTCATTCAGTTCTTAGAATTCGAATGAACTGGCTGAAATGCTGCAATGTATACAAACAGATTTAATAGTTGTTTGCACTCCAGCAAGCCTTCAGGATGTGCTCGTATTTTCTCATTGTTTTATATTGTAAGTGATGGGTAAACACCGGGCACTCTGCCTTCCGGCTCCTGGGTCATCTGATTGGGTCATACTACCTGTATTAAAAGATAACTAGACTTCCGGTTCCGGCGCCACATGAGGAGGAGGTGAGCAGCTCCAGCTCCCGCACAGCTCCTCACAAAACCGGCATTTAAGCCAGCCACAGCACCGGGGAAACCCCCCACAGCCTCCGCTCCATCCCTGGCAGGCATGGACCGCTTCGTGGAGCGATCATACGCTCGGGCGCTGTCATCGCCCCCCTTCACAGCTCCGCCGGCGGGAGACACCGCGGCCGAAACAGCCAAGATGGCGGCCGCTCCGGATTTAACAGAGCGGCCTCAGCAGCAGCCACAACCTCCCCCTGCCCCAGCTGTGACAGACACCGACCCCACATCCCCTGCCAACATTGCCCAGGCTGTAGTTCAACTACTGGGGCCATCTCTTACAGCCACTGTGGACGCCGCGGTACACAGAGGGCTGGAACAGCTACATATAGAAATCCAGGCTCAGGCCCAGCGCATCACCCAGGCGGAGGAAAGGATTTCAATATTAGAAGATGATTGCACTGCCTCATCTGCAGCACTTGCACGCATTAATGCTTCACAGAGAGACATATGGGACAAACTGGACGATTTGGAAAATCGCTCAAGAAGAAACAATCTGCGTATCATTGGCTTACCAGAGTCGATCCCAGCCTCCCACCTTACAAATATCTGTGCGAAAACCATCCCAGAGCAACTTGGCCTCCGCATACCGTGCACGGTTGAACGAGCACACCGCATGGGTCAATACTCTGACACACGCGCTAAACCTCGACATGTGATAGTGAAGTACTTAAACTACGCCGACAAAAACGCCATAATGCAAAAATTTCGTCGCACACGCTCACTGGTGGTAGATGGCGCGAAACTGCTACTTTTCGCGGACTATTCCATAGAGGTAATGAAACAACGCAAAACATTCTCCTCGGTATGCTCCACTCTGCACCACAATCAGATCCGATTCTCCCTAGCATATCCAGCTGTCCTCCGCGTTCAAACGCCTGAAGGGGAGCAACTCACCTTTCGTACACCTGAAGAGGCGGAGACCTACCTAACCAACAGAAGCTCCGAAATGGAACACAGTGCCGCGGCGGAGGGATCACCATCATCATCCTCACAGCGTGCATATGATCCCCCTAAGCACCCCCGAAGCCCGACTAAACCTCCATATAAACGCAGCCGCTTCACCAACCAAGAAATTCGCTCTGGGAACCGTTGAAGGAACTGACGGAAGACTCCACAATATCACCCCTTTTCCACATCGCCATCTCAGGACGGGTAGTATCAATCCATCTTTTTTTTGTTTTGTTATTAAGATGAGGATACTTGTGATGTCTCTATAAACTGCCTTACATGCCCGTTATAGAACACTACCCCTTCTAACCTGTAGCTGGAAGCTACGCAGTTAAGAATTCTACAGTTATAATGTTATAGTCATGTTATTTAACAACAGCTATAGTCCCTCACTACCTGGGAAACCTTCCTTTTCAAGGACACTTGCAATGTTATGTTTACTGGTATTTTCTATTTTCTGGTATACTTAAAGCCTAATTTTAAGAGGGGGCTCTCCTCTGTGTTCAGCGTACCTCACCATTGATTAATTTAAACATGCACTACCTCCTCAGGGGATCCCCCCCAAACCACCCTCCCCTTCTTTCCTGCACCCCCCCTCCCTACTTCCCCTTCCTTTCCCCTACCTTCCCTATCCCCACCCCCTGTTGCTACCACCCTGCCCCTAAGTGAGGAGCTGGCAATCAATGGGAGCTACGCTAACGAGATAGGTGAGACCTCATGTGGAAAAAAGAGAAGTCCACGACTCAAGTTATGTATTTCCTTATACGATATACTGCCTTATTAATGTTTATAATTTATTGTTGCTTAGAAAAGTTTAAGTTCATGTTTGCCATCCTAGTTCTTGTGTCTTCAGGGGTTCTGAGGCGCTTTGGCGGCTCCCAAGAGGTAGATAACACATTCATTCAGGGGTTTCTATGCAAACTCCTGAACCAAACCACTTTCAAACACCAAATATGTCACAGTCTGCACTTGGGAGTCACCTAAAGTTTGTCTCGTGGAATGTCAAGGGACTGCGCTCCCCTAACAAACGTATGTCCATCCTCAGACACCTGCGGCGTCTCCGGGCAGATGTGGCTCTACTTCAGGAGACGCATCTGGCTGCAGACGATATGCAACGTCTTCGCAGATTGTGGGTGGGCTCTGTCTATGGCTCCCCAGCAGTGGGTCGTAAGGCAGGTGTTGTTATCCTTCTACATAAAAATCTTCAACACACAGTCAGAGAAGTTAAGGTTGATTCGGAGGGAAGAAAAATGACGCTACATCTGACTATAGATGGCAAACACATAGCACTTACTAACATATATGCTCCCAATTCTCCTGACACCTCCTTCTTCCAGGATTTAGTGAAATGGGTGCTAACTACACCAGAGACGCTACACCTCTTGGGCGGGGACTTTAACTCAGTCATGTCTCCCCTAGCTGATCGCACAGGCCCCCCTTCACATAGAACACACACCCATACCCCCTCATCATCTGCATCCACCCTATTATCACAAGCCGTCGCCTCCATGCAATTTGTGGATGTCTGGCGCTTAATGCACCCGACGGAACGGGAATACTCCTTCTTTTCACCCCCTCATAATACGTTTTCACGTATAGATTATTTTTTTGCCTCCCCAGCCCTAAGCTCTATAACTAGTACACCAGACATACAAGAGGCAGTGATTTCAGACCACAGCCCAATCGTGATTCATCTCACCCAAACAGCTCGCTCATCTCCCTCCCCTACTTGGCGCTTCCCCTCCTATTTAGCTGATAATGAGGACTTTCAACATACACTATACTGCGCCTGGGAGGAATACATCTCTACTAATAGAGCCCACATTACAGATCCTAACCTATTCTGGGAAGCAGGCAAGGCCTTCTTAAGAGGTAAAATAATCTCATACACGACCCAGTTTAAAAAAAAAGTCAAACAACAGTATAGTAAATCAAGCGAAACTCTACGCCTGGCTCATGAGCAGCTCACAATAAACCGCACCATAGAAAACATACAAAAATGGAGACAGGCCAAATCCACCTTTGACCTATGGGCAGAACAGCATGAAGCGGCCAAAACATCATACTCTCAGTTACATTTTCATAGATTTGGAAACAAGGCTGGTAGACTACTGGCCAAAATGTGCTCAGGCCCCAGACGTCCCACCCGTATCTCAGCTCTTAGAGCTAAGACAGGCTCTATGATCACCTCCCCAGCTGAAATTAGCAACCTACTCGTAGAATACTATACCAATTTATACAAAGCTGACCCGACTGACTTAACTACCACCGACTTACTGCTCGACAAAATACGTTTACCCAAACTCCACCACACACAATTAGAGTCGATCAACGCCCCCATCACCATTGACGATATTCTATCCACGATCAAAAACATGGCCTCGGCCAAAGCCCCGGGACCCGACGGATACACTGCTGAATTCTATAAAATGACCAAAGAATTCATCCCTGCTACTTTAAAACATGTTTACGCAGCTATGTGGGACGGAGGGCCCTATCTTCCTACGGGAACACAGGCCCACATCAAATTAATCTCTAAGAAAGGAAAAGACCCCCTACTGCCAGGCTCATACCGGCCGATATCATTAATAAATGTTGATGTCAAAATCCTATCCAAAATAATTGCTTCACGGCTAGCTCCTCTACTGACATCCCTATTACACCCAGCTCAATCTGGCTTTGTTCCGGGCAGATCGGCCACCTTAAACATTCGAAAAGTATTAATGGCTCTAGAATACGCCAAAACTCACCCTAACCAAGACATTGCCATCATGTCATTAGACGCGGAAAAGGCCTTTGACAACATCAGTTTCTCTTGGCTCTTTAGAGTGATGAGACAATTTGGATTCTCAGGACCGATTATGCGATTTCTGTCACAAATGTATGCAGCCCCTACCGCACGTCTTGTCACCCCCGATTTTATTTCGGACACGATTCCACTAACAAAAGGAACGAGACAGGGGTGCCCCCTGTCTCCACTCCTGTTCAATCTAGCAATCGAACCCCTGTCCAGAATATTAAACTCAGCTGATGGAATCAGTGGCATCACTCTGGAGAACCACACTCTTCGTTCAGCACTATTTGCAGACGACATACTGCTATTTTCCACCGACCCTATAACAGACTTTGACAGACTCAAACGACTTTTTTCAGACTTCAGACTTTGCTCGGGATTCAGAATTAATTTCGATAAGAGTGAGATCTTACCATTACAACCCCATCTCTCCAGTAAATGGAAACACCTATCCCCCCTGGCCATAGCCAACCAACATATTACATACCTGGGCATTAAAATAGGACGTGAACCATCCTCTCTATATTCTTTGAACTACCCCCCTTTGATAACGAAAATTGTGAAGGAGTTGGAGGCTTGGGGGTCCCTGCCTCTCTCGCTCTTTGGGAGATGCCATCTTTTCAAAATGGTGTCCTTTGCGCGCCTGCTCTACCCAATGCAGACCATACCTCTTCTAATTAAACATTCAGACATCCAAAAACTCCAAAAGGCCCTAACTGTTTTTGTATGGTCTCACAAAAAACCTCGCATAGCGCTACAGAAATTATGTCTCCCAAAGGGCGAGGGTGGGGCGGGACTGCCCAATATGCGTTTTTACAACCTGGCATGTTTACTCAGACAGGGCTTAGACTGGCTAACTGGTGGTTCTAAATATTCTAACATACATTTAGAAAAGGCTATGGTACACCCATATACCCTCTCGGCCATCCTCCATTCTAATCCCAATACATTACCCCCCCACCTCAAAACAAGTGTAATAATTAAGGATACGGTCGTTGCATGGAGGGAAGTAAGAAAATTGCTCAAAGTGCCATCCAACATTTCCAAATACCTCAAAATACAAGGCAACCCTATGTTCCTTCCATCTACCATCCACAAAGCTTTTGGCCATTGGAAACTTAAAGGCCTCACAGATGTCTCCTCTGTTTATCTTAATAAGCCGGGCAAATTCAAACCGTTTCATACCCTGATGCGGGAATATTCCCTACCACCAACACATGCTTTCTTTTACCATCAACTCATCAATTATCTCAAATCATGCTCTGGTCCTAACACTAACCCACTTGAAACATCCTGCATTGATACTCTCATCAAAACCAATAACTACTCCATCTCCAACATTTACTCCTATCTCATACAACATCAAACACGAAAATATGCCCTCAAACCCTTTCAAAAATGGTCACATGTATTAGACGACGAATCCCTGCCAGAAAAAATCCTTGAGGGGTACAAAACAGTCCGCAACCTTACTGCCTCTGAATCCTGGAGGGAAACACAATTTAAGATTATCCACAGAGCTTATTTCCCTTTCCGTTACAATGAGAAGGACCCCACCCAAACCCAATGTCCCTGGTGCAAACTACCTCACCCCACGCTACTACACAGACTCTGGGACTGTAACAAGGTCGATGCATACTGGACTAAGGTGATCTCCTACATCAACGAGGTCCACAAAATTCAGTGCACAAAGGACCGCCTACTATGCCTGTTCAGCATACCCCCTGCACCCGCATCGCCAACGAGGGTCTCACAAACTATTCCACATTGGGCTCACCTCTGCCTTCTAGTGGCTCGCAGAACTATCATGTCTCACTGGATATCAGCTACTCCTCCTACCCTGACAACGTTTAAAAAAGCCTTGGCATCACTTTTCAATCTAGAAAGACTAGACACTATCACCCTTAATTTCCGGTCAACTTCCCGTTTTTTCAAAAGATGGAGGAAGTACATTGAAGCTACATTCACTCCGCAGGCACTAATCGAAATAATGAACCCATTTCGTTACACGAAATGGTACTTGACAAAAGATGTCACCAATTCTCTAGGCCGACTCAAAATACCCCCCACCCCAGAATCCTTTGTCTTTAACCCACCGTAGGTTATTCATAAACTCATTGTGCCCCCTGACGTCCACCCTCTCAGATCTTAAGTTTAATCAGACGCTGCCTCCACTCCTGAAGGTATTTAGATGTGAAGATTTTGTATATGTCGAGCAAATTTTCGCCCCATAGGGTCGATGACATGGCAAACATGAACTCCCCCCATCCTCCCTTCCCCAAATTTTTCTTTTTATTTTCTTTTTGTTTATCTCTCTGTTACTTCTCTTTTGATCCAACTGATATGACAAGATTGTATTTCAACTACTTTGAGAAGTCATTCAACTGTATAGATTGTAACGATCAATACTTTGTAACTTTTGTAACACTAAATCTTATACTTTTGTATGCCATAAAACCCAATAAATATTTTTCAAAAAAAAAAAAAAGATAACTAAACCCATGAACAAAAATATAATTGCCACCTCCTAAGGTCCTTTGATTGTGGTGTTTTTTAGTTTGGATTTGTGAGTTTAGAAGCAAGAGAAAATCTGAGTTCTTATCAGAAATACTGTGTTTGTGATCTGCACCCAACAAAAATAACTTCTTCCTAGCTATCTTCTGTAAACTGGATGAAGAGGTAAGGACACGTTTGTAGTTCTTATCAGAAGAGCAGCCTAGGGTGACAACCATGGATCCCTTCATATGTACAGTGGAGGAGTGGCCCAAGGACAAGAAGTGTTTATTTGTAGGATTACCGGGTGGAAAAGCAAAAGAAGCTTGGAAAAGAGAAAATGAATGCAGCCACCACACCAAGAGCTAATAGTCTGCAATATATTACACGTTTGGTTTAGGTACACTTTGAGTTTGTACAGACTTTCCAGATCTACTTTGTTCAACTCCCACAGCCCAGAAATATGCTGGAGGACTGACTGACTCTTGTTGGACTTATTTTTATGAAAGGAAGGTCCTGCAATTGGCACTGGTGTGAGTATCTTGCTGGGAAAAGCAGCCTAAAGCCCTGTACACACGGGCCGAGTGTTGGGAGACATCTTCTGGTTAAAAAAAAAAAAAAACAAAACAGCTGACTTTCAGCCAGTGTGTATGTCGGTCTGTCTGACAGAAGCCGGCCGAGCATGCTGGAAAACCAGCAGCCGACCGACGCCTGATCAGGACTTCCAGCCAATGGCGGAGAGCGCTGATCGGAGTGTTCTGGCCGCAGGGCGTCCCTCTGCCAGAAAACAGCTCAGTGGGGGAGATCGCTGTACTAACTTTGCATAGTTAGTACAGCGGCTCTGACAGGAGCTGAGTTTTTTTTTTTTGTTTTTAACGGCGTAAAGGTTAACGTGATCTGATATCGGCTGAATGGCACTTTGACAGACAGTGATGTAGAACAATGGTGGTCAGTTTTCTAAGAGCCCTTTCACACTGGGGCGGTTTGCAGGAGCTATTGCGCTAATAATAGCGCCTGCAAACTGACCCGAAAGTGCCGCTGCCTTAATTACAGTGTGAAAGCCCCCGAGGGCTTTCACACTGCCAGCAGCATCTTCGGAGCGGAGTGTATACCGCTCCTGCCCGCTAGCGGCCGCATACCAACGGTAAAGCGCCGCTTACAATAGCTTACAATAGTGGCGCTTTACCGCTGATGCCCGCCCCAGTGTGAAAGGGCTCTTAGTGTAGGGCCCCTGAGTACAACCTCTGACACATTCAGTACAGTGGATTAGTGGTTAGCATTTCTGCTCTGGGGTCGTTGGTTCAGCGCCTGGTCAGGACCCTAGCAAAATTAAGTTCTCATGTTCTCCCTGTGCTTGCTTATGTTTTCTTGATCTATGGTTTCCTCCTACACTAGCACTAGTTATTAGCAAATTGGCCCTTGTATAATCTATTGAGTGTGCCCAAGATTGGTGCTTCACCATCTGCCCCAACAGCAGATAAAGCTCCTTGAGTTCACATGGAGATAAAAAAAAAAAAAGAAATTAATCGCCCAAGAGTTGCAATTTATAATTCAGCAAAGGGTTCCTTAAACTGTTCTGTGCAAGGTCCACCCTGTGGATTTTACAAATATTAGCAGGCAAAAAAAAAAGTTTTAAGGAGTCTCCCCTTACCATCCAGGGGTGCCCCTTCAGAATGGCTGAGGGAAGGTCGTGGCTGGCAATGGATGTGCCAGCCTCCAGATTATGATACAGTGGGGACGGAAAGTATTCAGACCCCCTTAATTTTTTTCACTCTGTTATATTGCAGCCATTTGCTAAAATCATTTTAAGTTCATTTTTTTTTCCTCATTAATGTACACACAGCACCCCATATTGACAGAAAAACACAGAATTCTTGACATGTTTGCAGATTTATTAAAGAAAAACTGAAATATCACATGGTCCTAAGTATTCAGACCCTTTGCTCAGTATTTAGTAGAAGCACCCTTTTGATCTAATACAGCCATCAGTCTTTTTGGGAAAGATGCAACAAGTTTTTCACACCTGGATTTGGGGATCCTCTGCCATTCCTCCTTGCAGATCCTCTCCAGTTCTGTCAGGTTGGATGATAAACATTGGTGGGCAGCCATTTTTAGGACTCTCCAGAGATGCTCAATTGGGTTTAAGTCAGGGCTCTGGCTGGGCCATTCAAGAACAGTCACTGAGTTGTTGTGAAGCCACTCCTTCATTATTTTAGCTGTGTGCTTAGGGTCATTGTCTTGTTGGAAGGTAAACCTTCGGCCCAGTCTGAGGTCCAGAGCACTCTGGAGAAGGTTTTCGTCCAGGATATCCCTGCACTTGGCCGCATTCATCTTTCCCTCGATTGCAACCAGTCATCCTGTCCCTGCAGCTGAAAAACACACCCACAGCATGATGCTGCCACCACTATGCTTCACTGTTGGGACTGTATTGGACAGGTGATCTTGGAGTCCTTCAGGTGTTTGTGTGTTTTTTTTTTTTTGCAAACTCCATGCGGGCTTTCATGTGTCTTGCACTGAGGAGAGGCTTCCCTCGGGCCACTCTGCCATAAAGTCCTGACTGGTGGAGGGCTGCAGTGATTGACTTTCTACAACTTTCTCCCATCTCCCGACTGCATCTCTGGAGCTCAGCCACAGTGATCTTTGGGTTCTTCTTTACCTCTCTCACCAAGGCTCTTCTCCCCCAATAGCTCAGTTTGGCCGGACGACCAGCTCTAGGAAGGGTTCTGGTCGTCCCAAGCGTCTTCCATTCAAGGATTATGGAGGTCACTGTGCTCTTAGGAACCTTAAGTGCAGCAGAAATTTTTTTTGTAACCTTGGCCAGAACTGTGCTTTGCCACAATTCTGTCTCTGAGCTCTTCAGGCAGTTTCTTTGACCTCATGATTCTCATTTGCTCTGACATGCACTGTGACCTTTAAGGTCTTGTATAGACAGGTGTGTGGCTTTCCTAATCAAGTCCAATCAGTATAATCAAACACAGCTGGACTCAAATGAAGCTGTAGAACCATCTCAAGGATGATCAGAAGAAATGGACAGCACCTGAGTTAAATATGAGTGTCACAGCAAAGGGTCTGAATACTTAGGACCATGTGATATTTCAGTTTTTCTTTTTTAATCTGCAAACATGTCAACAATTCTGTGTTTTTCTGTCAATATGGGGTGCTGTGTGTACATTAATAAGGAAAAAAAAATGAATTTAAATGATCTTCGCAAATGGCTGCAATATAACAAAGAGTGAAAAATTTAAGGGGGTCTGAATACTTTCTGTCCTCACTGTATACAGAATGGCGCATCCACTGCCAGCCAGCCTGGGTATTTTCACAAGCACTCGCTGTGGGCCTGATAAAATCTACTAGCGGGCTGATGTGGCCTCTGAGCCGTAGTTTAGAGACATCGGCTGTAGCAAATGGGCTGCTGACTTGCTGCGGCATACTGGTGGAAATCACGTATCACCTACAGATTGTCACCAAAACTCCATACACTGCATAAAGAGATGCAGAATAAGTTTTTTTTTTTTTTTTTTTTTTTTTTTATTTTTTTTTTTTTTTTTTCTTTATTATTTTTTTTTTTTTTTCATCTTAATGCAATATTGGGACAGTTTCATTTGTAGGGTAATTGGGAAAAGATGCTCTACATGTGGAAACCCGCTGTCTATTACTATAAGAATATTTCCTTTTTTTGTTTTTGAATGAGGATGGAAGGGTTAATAATCATCAGATTTTGATCGCTGACTGTCTTGTATTGCCCTAATTTCTTGTTACAAAGACAAAAGGGAGGGGAAGTCTTACTTGGCTGGAGTTGGGCCTTTAGTAATACTGTTTATGGAGTCGTCTTCCCTCTAATTCCCGTATGAGAATACATCTGAGTCATATCTCCTGTGACAATTGCATTCACTTTTATGATGTTCTACAAGCTCAGCTGTGCTGTCAATCTGTATGGGGGGGAAAAACAGATTTTTACACATTTTTAATTAGATATCTTCAGATTGATTTAGGATGTTCTTGTTTCACACATTATGAACATCAACCCCCCCCACCCCACCGCCCTTTTTATATTTATTTTTGGAAGAGTAGAAAAGCACTGTTATAAGCAATTTTTTTTTCTATATGTTAAAGTGTAGTGCCAGATGTATGTGCCCCCCAACATTTTATTTTTTTTTCTCATCTTCCTGTATATAAACTCCCATTATCAGTTCACATACTTGACAGCGCTGAAAGAAATCTCAGCTACCTTTTTGCCTTTGAACACTGGCCTTACATGTGGATGCAGCCAGTTCTGTTGCATTTGAACTGCAGACAAAGCAGGTTAAACATAGCCCTCTTCCTTCCTTTTTTTTTTTTTTTTTTTTTTTTTTTTTTTTTTTTTCATAGAAAGTAGGTTATATTGTCTTGAATGGCATAGTTCATACCAGTGCTTGCAGTTCCGGTGCGTCCCAAAAAAAAAAAGTAGAACATGCTGCATTTTTCCTGTAGTGGACTGTACTGGAACGATGTAAAAAGCATCAAAAACTCAGGGGAACACACCTAAACGCCCTGGAACACCCATGTTCTTATTTAAGGTTAAGGAAAAAAAGGGGGGGGGGAATGCACTGGACTGCAGAAACGCATCTGAAACGCATCAAAAATGCACATGCAAAAAAGCATCTGGAGTGCATCCGGACTGCGTTTCTATGGTGTGGACTGGCCCATGGACAGGAACCCTCTGGCCCCATTCACATCCAAGTGTCCTGGGGCTCAAAGTCCTAAATTGCATGTATTTTATTGGTGGCTGTTCACATATGAGCACTCAGGCACCTGATGCTCTGAAATCTACAAGAGCTACTTTTGAGGCAGATTCTGGCATTTTTGGCCCCATAGACGTTAAAGCTACTTTCATTCTGGGGCGGGCGTCGGCGGTAAAGCGTCGCTTTTTAGCGGCGCTTTACCGGCTGCTAGCGGGACACTTTTAATCCCCTCTAGCGACCAAAAAAGGGTTAACAACCGCCCGCAAAGTGGCGCTTTGCCGGTGGTTTGGCGGCGCTGCCCATTGATTTCAATGTGTGTACACCGCTCCTACAGCGCTGCAAAGATGCTGCTTGCAGGACTTTTTCTTACCGTCCTGCAAGTGCAACGCTCCAGTGTGAAAGCACTTAGGCTTTCACACTGGAGTGAGAGCAGAGGCTCTTTACAGGCACTATTTTTAGTGCTATAGCGCCTGTAAAGCACCTCCAGTGTGAAAGCAGCCTAAAAGATGTTCAGGCTTTTTTTTTTTTTTTTTTTTTTTTTTTTTTTACAATTATGATACCCTTAGTGGATGCAGCATCAATCTGATACTGCATCTGTCTCTTGGCAGATCGCTGAGAGGCTGAGCCTGGATTTGCTGAGTGACATCAGCCGACAGCGAGGTTTAGCCCAATGTCTGCTGAAAATGGGCCACAGGAGTGCAGAACAAACTGCCAAAGAAGCCGTGGCCATAGTTCTCCTTTTTAATGCACACTTGATTTGAGCATTTACAGGCATTTCCATTAATGTTTCAGGTGTTTGAGGCTGTAGGTGGTCTTTTCAAAGGTGGTTTTGAACTGCAGTCAAAGCAGGTCAAACACAGCCTTTTCCATGACCATTCACAAAAAGCCTTTCTGTGATTGGAGGATGAGAAGTTGGTGCATCCCCTGCCCCTACTTTGTTTCATTCAGTAACAGGATGTATTGTATTCTGTGAAAAACACACATGGCTTTTTTGCAGGGTGGATTTGATTTAAACCAGGTCAATTTAAATAACTAGTAAAAAGGCTTGATTTAAATCATCTTTTTTAACCGGTTCCCGACCGGCGCACGCCGATGTACGTCGGCAGAATGGCACGGCTGGGCAAATGGGCGTACCTGTCCGTCCATTTGAATTCCCCGCTGTGCCATTGCGTGCGGGCCGGCCGGGAGCTCTGTGAATCGGGCCGCGGGGATACCCGCGATCGCCTCACGGAGAGGAGCCGTTGTAAACAGCATCTCCCCGTTCTGCCTAGTGACAAGTGTCACTCGATCTCTGCTCCCTGTCATTGGAGCAGAGATCAGTGAGGTCACACACAGAGCCCATCCCCCTACAGTTGGAAACACGCCCCTAGGACATACTTAACCCCTCCCCTCCCCCTAGTGGTTAACCCCTTCACTGCCAGTGTAATTTACACAGTAATCAGTGCATTTTTAATCGCACTGATCGCTGTATAAATGACAGTGGTCCCAAAAATGTCCGACATGTCTGCCATAACGTCGCAGGCTGATTGCCGCCATTACTAATAAAAAAAAAATGATTACTAAAAATGCCATAAAACTATCCCCTATTTAGTAAACGCTATAACGTTTGCGCAAACCAATTAATAAACGCTTATTGCGATTTTTTTTTTTTTTTTTTATACTATCGGCCTAAACTGAGGGAAAAAATTTTATATATATATATTTTTTTTGGGGGGGATATTTATTATAGCAAAATGTAAAAAATGTGTTGTTTTTTTTTTTTTTTTTTTTTTTTTTTTCAAAATTGTCGCTCTTATTTTGTTTATAGCGCAAAAAATAAAAATCGCAGAGGCGATCAAATACCACCAAAAGAAAGCTCTATTTGTGTGGGAAAAAAAGGACGTCAATTTTGTTTGGGAGCCACGTCGCACGACCGTGCAATTGTCAGTTAAAGTGACGCAGTGCAGAATTGCAAAAACCGCTCTGGTCAGGAAGGGGGTAAAATCTTCCGGGGCTGAAGTGGTTAAAGAGCAACTGTCATCTCTGACCCGCTGTTGACTCACCGACAGTCCTATTTACTTTAATGGGAAGGCTGGTGATGTGGCAGTGACACAACAAGGTGAGGGACATGGCAGCAGCAGGTGAGTGGATGCCCGCTAACAGGTGCTGCCATGATGGATCTGAAACGACAGATGCTCTTTAAATGTAAGGACTTATTCTTGCTGGTAGTTAGAATCTTTTTAATATTTGCAAACAAAATGAAGGTTTCCTATTTAGAATAATAAGCTGCCAGGTTAGTAAAACAGCAATGTGAGAACTGATTCAATCATACAATTTTTAGTGTACACAGATTTGCAAAACACTGGGATAAAGGAATCTTCCTGAACTTTGAACAAGTTTACCAAAAATTAAAATATTGCAGAATATACAGCCTCATGCTGAATAAACTAAATTATTATGTATCTTAAAGCAGAGTTCCACCTAAAAATGGAACTTCCGCTTAAGGTGATGACCCCGTGAAATGCCACATCTGACATGTCATTGAGGGGGAGGGGGGGGGTTTATTTTATCATTGATTTAGATCTACTCTGCTTTTTTGTAAATCTGCATGGCGTTTGGAGGGGGCATGGTGCAACTGGAGCCCTTCCCTGTTAGCCACTGCTCTCTTACCTGGAAATCCAGTGGAGCTGGCTTGTAATGAGGTATGAATTTACTAATATGCAGCACTGCATACTAGAGGTCGACCGATATATCGGCCGGCCGATATATCGGCCGATATTTGGCGTTTTTTACTTAATCGGCATCGGCCGATTGTGCTGATAAAAAAGGCCGATTATAACTTCAGCCGTGACTTGCAAATGACTTCTGTAATAGAAGTTAATGCAAGTTTCCCTAAGTTATCTGTGGAGAGGATTCTCCCCTCCTCTGGGCAGCCTGCCAAGTCTGATAAGAAGATACATTGTATCTCTTTCAGGTTCTTTTTATCAATAGACTGAACTCTGTGTGTAGAAGTTTTCAGTTTAACCATTTAAAGACTAAATCTTTTCTGACACTTGTTGCTTACAAGTAAAAATCCTGTATTTTCTGCTAGAAAATCACTTAGAACCCCCAAACATTATATATATTTTTTTAGCAGAGACCCTAGGGAATAAAATGGTGATTGTTGCAATATTTTATGTCACACGGTATTTGCGCAGCGGTCTTTCAAACGCAATTAAAAAAAAAAAAAATACAGTAATGAATTAAAAAAAAAAAAAAAATAAGCAGTAAAGTTAGCCCATTTTTTTTCGTCCAAAAGTTTTGATTACCTGTTTTTGTGTATTTATTATTTAAGATAGGGTTTTTTTTTTTTTTTTTTTTTTTTTAGGTTTTTTTTTTTAGGTTTTTTTTCTAAATTATACATACAAGTGAACTGATTGGAGGTTTGTTTTGTTTAATGTTTAAATGAAAAAAAATTTCTGTATTACTTAAGGCTGCTTTCACACTGGAGCGGGCAGGCGTTGATGGTAAAACGCTGCTAGTTTTAGCGGCGCTTTACCGTCATTTTAGAGGCGCTATTCGGCTGCTAGCGGGGCGCTTATAACCCAGCTAGCGGCCGAGGAAGGGGTTAAATGCGCCCCTGAAGCACCGCTGCCAAAACGCTTTGCAGGCGCTTCGGTAGCGGTGCGCATTTATTTCAATGGGCAAGAGTGGTGGAGCAGCAGTATACACCGCTCCAAAGATGCCGTTTGCAGGACTTTTTTTTACATCCTGCCAGCGCATCGCCTCAGTGTGAAAGCACTCGGGATCTCACACTGAGTGCCGGTTCACACTACCGCGACTTGGGATCCGACTTGTCAGACCTCAAGTCGCCCCAAGTCGCTTGACATCTGAAAGTCCATGTAAGTGAATGAGAGCCGTCTATATGTACGCTACTGAAGTCGCTCCGACTTCAGAAAAGGTCCCTGTACTACTTCAAGGCGACTTGTAGGCGACTTGTACCCATTGATTTCAATGGAAGTCGCCTACAAGTCGGATCGTGGTCTATAGTGAAGCGACTTCACAGGAAGAGAAGATGTTTTTTTCACGCAAACCCCTCCCTCCCCCAGAGCGGATTGTAGTTTGATTGGCCACTGGAAAGTCGCCTGTCTTGGAGGCGACTTGAAGTCGCCTTGTAAGTCGCCTCAAGTCGCGCTGAAGTCGCGCTGAAGTTGCGCTGAGGTCGCGCTGAAGTCGCCTTGCTAAGTCGCGCTGTAAGTCGTGTTGCCCCTGTGTGAACCAGCGCTGAGACTGCAGGGGAGCCGTTTTACAGGCACTTTACAGGTGCTATTTTTAGCCCAAAAGCGCCTGAAAAACACCCCAGTGTGAAAGGGGTCTAACTGTTAGATTTTATGAGATGAAGGAAAAAAAGAAAGGGAAAAAAAAAAAATCGGCCAAATATATCGGCCCAAAAAAATCGGCATCACATATCGGCCATCGGCCACCGCGATTTCTAAATATCGGCATCGGCATCGGCCAGAGAAAAACCCATATCGGTCGACCTCTACTGCATACAGCATACCTATTGCCTCTTTCTACATAGCTGGTATACAATTTACAGAACATGCTGTTGATCAACAATATTTTTCTTGCAGAGCAAAAATGAGAGTTCTGTGCCACACCGTGAGCATCCCATGGTGACCAACTTGTCTTCTGCCTGAGCTCAACGCTGATAACCAACATCTCTCCAGCTGTGTGAGGAAAATAACTGTCAAAGCCTTTAGTCTCCCTGTTGGCATCTTTCAGATTGTACAGAGCTCTGGAAGAAGAGAAGATATTTTTTTTAGTGATGCACTGAATTTTCGGCCGCTGAAACATATCGGCGAAAATGGCCTTTTTGGCATTTTGCTGAAAAGGAAATCTCACCGATAACGGCGGCGGGGCCCAGTCCCTGGTGCTGCCCATTAGGGGGGTGCCCTTCTGGCGCCGCAGTCCTCTCCTCTCTTCCCTCTCTCCTCGCCGCGATCTCCTTTGTGTCATGGCATTTAACTACACAGACCACAGTAACAATGTCCCGCCTCCTGTCAGACGGCACACTGATCCAGTGGTGGGACATTGAATCAGTGTGACATGATTACAGGAGACGGGACATCGTTACTGCAACCCGGGCAATTCAAATGCAGCTCCGTGACACACGGAGATCGCCGCTCTAATTCGGGCACATGTGGGCTGCATCTTATGGGCACATGTGGGCTGCATCTGAGGGGCAAATGTGGGCTGCATGACGGGCACTGGTGAAGCTGCATTGATCTCTTGTATTATGTCCCCAGTTTCTGACCCTCTCCTGTACCGTGTCCCCAGTCTCTGACCCTCTCCTGTACAAAAATATTTTTAAAAACAGTCACTTCCGGTATCTGTGCTGTTTCGGTATCGGTTTTCGGGATAAAGGAAGATTTATTTTCGGTATCGGTTTCGGTACCAAAAAACCCATTCAGTGCATCCCTAAATTTTTTTTTTTTTTTTTTTTTTTTTTTTTTCCTTCATTTTGGATAGAGTAAGGGAGGGGTTATAACCCCTGTCTAGAGATGCACCGAAATTTCGGCCGTGGAGGTGTTATCGGCAAAATGCCGATAAGGCCCCTTTCACACTGCAGCGACTTGAAAGTCGTGCAATTTTTGCCATGCTTTCAGGGAATGCCTGTGTAAACTTGAGGTCTATGGACCTCAACTCGCATCAAAGTCGGACCAAAGTAGTACGGGGTCTTCTTTGAAGTTGGTGTGACTTGAAGTCGCACAGATATGAATGGTTGTCAGTGGGACTCATGGGGTATGATCTGTCATGCAACTCTGATATCCAAAGTTGCATAAGTGTGAAAGGGGCCTAAGAGAAAAAGTGCAGGTAATGGCACTTAAAACGCGCTGCAATTTTACCATGATTACTGTGCTTATGGTATGCTTTCATAGGTCATGTGACTCAAAAACGGCATAAAAAATGTAACACGGGTGCGTTAATGATACATTCTTGCTGCATTTTCAATGCATTTTGAACTGGGAGGTGTTTTTTTTTTTTGTTTTTTTTGTTTTTTTTTTTTGTTTTTTTTCCCTCCTGACCAAAAATGCAGCAACCAGTGTGAAGACGCATAGAATTTAAAGGGCTACATTTGTCTTGAGCTTTTCTTGCGCTAATAGTGCAAAGAATGGCTGACAATAAATTAATATTTGATTTAAAAAGTTTAATCTAGTACAATTATAAATATTTTTGTGCATGCGCAGTAGGGAACGGACTGTGAAGCCCTCAGGTCTCCCTTACAAGGAATGGTGGCAGCAACCGAGAGCCGATTGTAAAATGGGCTGGGGTGCCAGCATCGTGGGATCCCTGGACAGGTAGATTGTCTTTAATATTAAGCGTCAGCAGCTACAGTATTTGTAGCTGGTGACTTTAAATTTTTTGGTGAGGGGACTGGAGCTCTGCTTTTAAGGTCTGCATCTTTTATTTTTGTAAATTTTCATATTAAATGTAAAATATATCTGTTTCATAATTTTATTCAGAGAATGCATTCCAGAAAGCATAGAATGTACTGTGTATGTCCAAAGAGTGAACCTTTAATCAGAAGCTGATGGCTGCAGTAGCAGCTATCAGCTTATGCAGGTTTGTTTTTAGCTGGCTCCCGGCTTGAAAGGGAAAGTGACATGACAGCTCTGTACCTGACGATCACTTTCACAGAGCCGGCAGCGGGGAGCACCCCCCTGCCAGTGCCCCTCCTCCCATGGTTCCTGAGTTGGTTTTTAGTAGGTATGCACTGATGCCATTTTATAATTCCAACTGAAATAAATTATTATATAATAAATATACATTTTTTTTTTATTTTGAGCTTTTTTTTTTTCAATGTGAAAGGTGTTAAAATAAGAAAAAAAGCAAACAAATTTTTATTTTTATTTTTTTTAATTATCAATAGTTTATAAAATGGAATTGAACCAAAAAAAAAAATCAGCAGGAGAACAGGGAGTTAACTAAGGCTGATTAGAGTAAATGAAGGGTTATTAAGGGGGTAAACAGGAACATTTAAAAAGAAATAAATGTGTGTGTGTGTACACACACACACGCACGCACGCACGCACGCACACACACACGCGCACACGCACGCTTGCGAAAGTATTCGGCCCCCTTGAACTTTTCATCCTTTTTCCACATTTCAGGCTTCAAACATAAAGATATAAAATTTAAATTTTTTGTGAAGAATCACCAACAAGTGGGACACAATTGTGAAGTGGAACGAAATCTATTGGATATTTTAAACTTTTTTAGCAATTAAAAAACTGAAAAGTAGTGCGTGCAAAATTATTCGGCCCCTTTACTTTCAGTGCAGCAAACTCACTCCAGAAGTTCAGCGAGGATCTCTGAATGATCCAATGTTGTCCTAAATGACTGATGGTGATAAATAGAATCCACCTGTGTGTAATCAAGTCTCTGTATAAATGCACCTCCTCTGTGATAGTCTCAGGGTTCTGTTATAAGCGCAGAGAGCATCATGAAGACCAAGGAACACACCAGACAGGTCCGTAATACTGTTGTGGAGAAGTTTTTAAAGCCGGATTTGGATACAAAAAGATTTCCCAAGCTTTAAACATCCCAAGGAGCACTGTGCAAGCGATCATTTAGAAATGGAAGGAGTATCAGACCACTGCAAATCTACCAAGACCTGGCTGTCCCTCTAAACTTTCAGCTCAGACAAGGAGAAGACTGATCAGAGATGCAGCCAAGAGGCCCATGATCACTCTGGATGAACTGCAGAGAACTACAGCTGAGGTGGGAGAGTCTGTCCATTTGACAACAATCAGTCGTACACTGCACAAATCTGGCCTTTATGGAAGAGTGGCAAGAAGAAAGCCATTTCTCAAAGATATCCATAAAAAGTCTCGTCTAAAGTTTGCCACAAGCCACCTGGGAGACACACCAAACATGTGGAAGAAGGTGCTCTGGTCCGATGAAACCAAAATCGAACTTTTTGGCCACAATGCAAAACGATATGTTTGGGGTAAAAGCAACACAGCTCATCACACTCATACACACACATCCCCTCTGTCAAACATGGTGGTGGCAGTATCATGGTTTGGGCCTGCTTTTCTTCAGCAGGGACAGGGAAGATGGTTAAAATTGAGGGGAAGATGGATGCAGCCAAATACAGGACCATTCTGGATGAAAACCTGTTGGAGTCTGCAAAAGACCTGAAACTGGGACGGAGATTTATCTTCCAACAAGACAATGATCCCAAACATACAGCAAAATCTACAAAGGAATGGTTCACAAATAAACGTATCCAGGTGTTAGAATGGCCAAGTCAAAGTCCAGACCTGAATCCAATCGAGAATCTGTGGAAAGAGCTGAAAACTGCTGTTCACAAACGCTTTCCATCCAACCTCACTGAGCTCGAGCGGTTTTGCAAGGAAGAATGGGCAAGAATTTCAGTCTCTCGATGTGCAAAACTGATAGAGACATACCCCAAGCGACTTGCAGCTGTAATCGCAGCAAAAGGTGGCTCTACAAAGTATTAACGCAAGGGGGCCGAATAATTTTGCACGCCCCACTTTTCATTTTTTTATTAGTTAAAAAAGTTTCAAAAATCCAAAAGATTTCGTTCCACTTCACAATTGTGTCCCACTTGTTGGTGATTCTTCACAAAAAATAAAAATTTTATATCTTTATGTTTGAAGCCTGAAATGTGGCAAAAGGTTGAAAAGTTCAAGGGGGCCGAATACTTTCGCAAGCCACTGTGTATATGTGTGTATATGTTATGTATGTATGTATGTATGTATAATTTTTTTTTTTTTTTTTTCTTAAGTTGCTTTAAACTGCATTCATCTGATTCTGCTTGACTGAGAAATGTTGTTGATAAAGATTGCTAGGCTGTCCACCCCCGCCCCAGTTGCCAGGACTTCATTTACGTTTCAACAGGGGTACCACACTGACAGCTGAATGAGTCATCGGTAATTGGCGCTCGCGCTCTCTCTCTCTCACTGTCAGTGGGGGAATCCCACTGAAAGAACCGAGCTTCGTGCAAATGATTGCTATCGGTGCAACCCTGGTTTTTAGCATAAACTCTTCACATCATGCAGCTAAATTGTTGGATGGGTGACTGAATTTATCTGCATGCAACCATTTACTGTGTTGCAAAATTATAGCATGGTTAGAGAGCTGTCTTCATTGTTTGATGCCATAAATAAGACCTTGTACTTGTTCAGGGTTAGTGGCTGAGGAAGTGTTCAAGCCAGTGGGTTGGCGCAACAGCCAAGCCATTAACATTTGCAGATAGGAGTTAAAGCTAGCAGCTTCTCGATTTCACTTCTGCCACAAATTTTAAGCTTTTCTTCCTTCTCTCTCATTTTTTTCCGATCTAACATGTTAACCACTTGCCGACCGCCTAACGTAGATATATGTCGGCAGAATGGCACGGGCAGGCAGAATCACGTACCTGTACGTGATCTGCCTCCCGCGGGCCCGCCCCCCCTCCCCCCCCCCCCCCCCCCCCGTGCCAGCGGCGGTCGGCATTTGACTGGGAGCGTTGGGAGGCGAGGGGGAGACCATCCGATCGTGGCCCCCCCTTGCGATCGCTCCCAGCCAATCGGAATCCTCCCCTGCCTGTGTGTAGTTTCACACAGGCAGAGGATGTGATGTCATCTCTCCTCGGCTTGGCAGTTTCCGTTCCAGCGCCGAGGAGAGAAGACATGTAAGTGCACAAAACACTACACACACACAGTAGAACATGCCAGGCACATAAAACACCCCGATCGCCCCCCGATTTCCCCCCCCCCCCCCCCGTCACAAACTGACACCAAGCAGTATTTTTTTTTTTTTTTTTTTTTCTGATTACTGATTGGTGTCAGTTTGTGACAGTTACAGTGTTAGGGCAGTGAGTGGTAGCCCCCTTTAGGTCTAGGGTACCCCCCTAACCCCCCTAATAAAGTTTTAACCCCTAGATCACCCCCTGTCACCAGTGTCACTAAGCGATCATTTTTCTGATCGCTGTATTAGTGTCGCTGGTGACGCTAGTTAGGGAGGTAAATATTTAGGTTCGCCGTCAGCGTTTTATAGCGTCAGGGACCCCCATATACTATCTAATAAATGTTTTAACCCCTTGATTGCCCCCTAGTTAACCCTTTCACCACTGATCACCGTATAAGTGTTACGGGTGACGCTGGTTAGTTCGTTTATTTTTTATAGTGTCAGGGCACCCGCCGTTTATTACCAAATAAAGGTTTAGCCCCCTGATCGCCCGGCGGTGATATGCGTCGCCCCAGGCAGCGTCAGATTAGCGCCAGTACCGCTAACACGCACGCAGCATACGCCTCCCTTAGTGGTATAGTATCTGTACGGATCAATATCTGATCCGATCAGATCTATACTAGCGTCCCCAGCAGTTTAGGGTTCCCAAAAACGCAGTGTTAGCGGGATCAGCCCAGATACCCGCTAGCACCTGCGTTTTTCCCCTCCGCCCGGCCCAGCCCACCCAAGTGCAGTATCGATCGATCACTGTCACTTACAAAACGCTAAACAAATAACTGCAGCGTTCGCAGAGTCAGGCCTGATCCCTGCGATCGCTAACAGTTTTCTTGGTAGCGTTTTGGTGAACTGGCAAGCACCAGCCCCAGGCAGCGTCAGGTTAGCGCCAGTACCGCTAACACCCAAGCACGCACCGTACACCTCCCTTAGTGGTATAGTATCTGAACGGATCAATATCTGATCCGATCAGATCTATACTGGCGTCCCCAGCAGTTTAGGGTTCCCAAACACGCAGTGTTAGCGGGATCAGCCCAGATACCTGTTAGCACCTGCGTTTTGCCCCTCCGCCCGGCCCAGCCCACCCAAGTGCAGTATCGATCGATCACTGTCACTTACAAAACACTAAACGCATAACTGCAGCGTTCGCAGAGTCAGGCCTGATCCCTGCGATCCCTAACAGTTTTTTTTGTAGCGTTTTGGTGAACTGGCAAGCACCAGCGGCCTAGTACACCCCAGTCGTAGTCAAACCAGTACTGCAGTAACACTTGGTGATGTGGCGAGTCCCATAAGTGCAGTTCAAGCTGGTGAGGTGGCAAGCACAAGTAGTGTCCCGCTGCCACCAAAAAGACAAACACAGGCCCGTCGTGCCCATAATGCCCTTCCTGCTGCATTCGCCAATCCTAATTGGGAACCCACCACTTCTGCAGCGCCCGTACTTCCCCCATTCACATCCCCAACCAAATGCAGTCGGCTGCATGAGAGGCATTTTCTTTATGTCCTCCCGAGTACCCCTACCCAACGAACCCCCCCCAAAAAAGATGTCGTGTCTGCAGCAAGCACGGATATAGGCGTGACACCCGCTATTATTGTCTCTCCTGTCCTGACAATCCTGGTCTTTGCATTGGTGAATGTTTTGAACGCTACCATTCACTAGTTGAGTATTAGCGTAGGGTACAGCATTGCACAGACTAGGCACACTTTCACAGGGTCTCCCAAGATGCCATCGCATTTTGAGAGACCCGAACCTGGAACCAGTTACAGTTATAAAAGTTAGTTACAAAAAAAAGTGTAAAAAAAAACAAACAAACAAAAATATAGAAAAAAAAAAATAGTTGTCGTTTTATTGTTCTTTCTCTCTCTATTCTCTCTATTGTTCTGCTCTTTTTTACTGTATTCTATTCTGCAATGTTTTATTGTTATTATGTTTTATCATGCTTGCTTTTCAGGTATGCAATTTTTTATACTTTACCGTTTACTGTGCTTTATTGTTAACCATTTTTTTGTCTTCAGGTACGCCATTCACGACTTTGAGTGGTTATACCAGAATGATGCCTGCAGGTTTAGGTATCATCTTGGTATCATTCTTTTCAGCCAGCGGTCGGCTTTCATGTAAAAGCAATCCTAGCGGCTAATTAGCCTCTAGACTGCTTTTACAAGCAGTGGGAGGGAATGCCCCCCCCCCCCCAACGTCTTCCGTGTTTTTCTCTGGCTCTCCTGTCTCAACAGGGAACCTGAGAATGCAGCCGGTGATCCAGCCAGCTGACCATAGAGCTGATCAGAGACCAGAGTGGCTCCAATCATCTCTATGGCCTAAGAAACCGGAAGCTACGAGCATTTTATGACTTATATTTCGCCGGATGTAAACAGCGCCATTGGGAAAGCATTTTATCACACCAATCTTGGTGTGGTCAGATGCTTTGAGGGCAGAGGAGAAATCTAGGGTCTAATAGACCCCAATTTTTTCAAAAAAGAGTACCTGTCACTACCTATTGCTATGATAGGGGATATTTACATTCCCTGAGATAACAATAAAATGATTTAAAAAAAAAAAAAAATAAATAAAAATAATAATAATAAAGAAAAAAAAAAAAAAAAAAAAAAAAAAAGCACCCCTGTCCCCCCTGCTCTCGCGCTAAGGCGAACGCAAGCGTCGGTCTGGCGTCAAATGTAAACAGCAATTGCACCATGCATGTGAGGTATCACCACGAACGTCAGATCGAGGGCAGTAATTTTAGCAGTAGACCTCCTCTGTAAATCTAAAGTGGTAACCTGTAAAGGCTTTTAAAGGCTTTTAAAAATGTATTTAGTTTGTCGCCACTGCACGTTTGTGCGCAATTTTAAAGCATGTTATGTTTGGTATCCATGTACTCGGCCTAAGATTATCTTTTTTATTTCATCAAACATTTGGGCAATATAGTGTGTTTTAGTGCATTAAAATTTAAAAAAGTGTGTTTTTTTTCCCCAAAAAATGCGTTTGAAAAATCGCTGCGCAAATACTGTGTGAAAAAAAAATGAAACACCCACCATTTTAATCTGTAGGGCATTTGCTTTAAAAAAATATATAATGTTTGGGGGTTCAAAGTAATTTTCTTGCAAAAAAAAATTATTTTTTTATGTAATCAAAAAGTGTCAGAAAGGGCTTTGTCTTCAAGTGGTTAGAAGAGTGGGTGATGTGTGACATAAGCTTCTAAATGTTGTGCATAAAATGCCAGGACAGTTCAAAACCCCCCCAAATGACCCCATTTTGGAAAGTAGACACCCCAAGCTATTTACTGAGAGGCATGTCGAGTCCATGGAATATTTTATATTGTGACACAAGTTGCGGGAAAGAGACAATTTTTAATTTTTTTTATTTTTTTTTTTTTGCGCAAAGTTGTCACTAAATGATATATTGCTCAAACATGCCATGGGAATATGTGAAATTACACCCCAAAATGCATTCTGTTGCTTCTCCTGAGTACGGGGATACCACATGTGTGAGACCTTTTGGGAGCCTAGCCGCGTACGGGACCCCGAAAACCAAGCACCGCCTTCAGGCTTTCTAAGGCCGTAAATTTTTGATTTCACTCTTCACTGCCTATCACAGTTTCGGAGGCCATGGAATGCCCAGGTGGCAAAAAACCCCCCCAAATGACCCCATTTTGGAAAGTAGACACCCCAAGCTATTTGATGAGAGGTATAGTGAGTATTTTGCAGACCTCACTTTTTGTCACAAAGTTTTGAAAATTGAAAAAAGAAAAAAAAAAATGTTTTTTCTCGTCTTTCTTTATTTTCAAAAACAAATGAGAGCTGCAAAATACTCACATGCCTCTCAGCAAATAGCTTGGGGTGTCTACTTTCCAAAATGGGGTCATTTGGGGGGGTTTGTGCCACCTGGGCATTCCATGGCCTCCGCAACTGTGATAGGCAGTGAAGAGTGAAATCAAAAATTTACACCCTTAGAAATCCTGAAGGCGGTGATTGGTTTTCGGGGCCCCGTACGCGGCTAGGCTCCCAAAAAGTCCCACACATGTGGTATCCCCGTACTCAGGAGAAGTAGTTAAATGTATTTTGGGGTGCAATTCCACATATGCCCATGGCCTGTGTGAGCAATATATCATTTAGTGACAACTTTGTGCAAAAAAAAAAAAAAAAAAAAAAAAAAAAAATTTGTCACTTTCCCGCAACTTGTGTCAAAATATAAAACATTCCATGGACTCAACATGCCTTAAAGCAAATAGCTTGGGGTGTCTACTTTCCAAAATGGGGTCATTTGGGGGCGTTTTATGCCATCTGGGCATTTTATGGCCTTCAAAACTGTGATAGGTAGTGAGGAGTAAAATCAAAAATGTACGCCCTTAGAAATCCTGAAGGCAGTGATTGGTTTTCGGGGCCCCGTACGCGGCTAGGCTCCCAAAAAGTCCCACACATGTGGTATCCCCATACTCAGGAGAAGCAGCTAAATGTATTTTGGGGTGCAATTCCACATATGCCCATGGCCTGTGTGAGCAATATATCATTTAGTGACAACTTTTTGTAATTTTTTTTTTTTTTTTTGTCATTATTCAATCACTTAGGACAAAAAAAATGAATATTCAATGGGCTCAACATGCCTCTAAGCAATTTCCTTGGGGTGTCTTTCCAAAATGGGGTCATTTGTGGGGGTTTAGTACTGCCCTGCCATTTTAGCACCTCAATAAACGACATAGGCAGTCATAAATTAAAGGCTGTGTAAATTCCAGAAAATGTACCCTAGTTTGTAGGCGCTATAACTTTTGCGCAAACCAATAAATATACACTTATTGACATTTTTTTTACCAAAGACATGTGGCCGAATACATTTTGGCCTAAATGTATGACTAAAATTGAGTTTATTGGATTTTTTTTAGAACAAAAAGTAGAAAATATCATTTTTTTTCAAAATTTTCGGTCTTTTTCCGTGTATAGCGCAAAAAATAAAAACGGCAGAGGTGATCAAATATCATCAAAAGAAAGCTCTATTTGTGGGAAGAAAAGGACGCTAATTTCGTTTGGGTACAGCATTGCATGACCGCGCAATTGGCAGTTAAAGCGACGCAGTGCCGAATTGTAAAAAGTGCTCTGGTCAGGAAGGGGGTAAAACCTTCCGGGGCTGAAGTGGTTAAAGGAAATCCTATGGATGTGGCATACACTTTTTTTGTTTAATAACATCAACACTGTAATAACCATACAAACAAGTTATTTCTGACAATCCAATATAAGCTTATTTGGATCGCCTCCCTTTCATGTTGGGAGTACTACCTGTCTGTCATCTTTCCACAAATTCCTGTATTTCCAGCATGCTTTGCAGTTTCTCTGTTTACTTTGTTTCTAAGGACTACATATCCCATGGTACCTTGCTGCCTGCAAGCAGTGATTCCTGTACTGACTATGCCTCCTGAAACTCCTCCCCTCAGCACCTCTGGGCAGGCTTTGTGAAATGTGACACAGCAATGCCTACTCACAGGGCATAGTGACTGTGTCAGAATGTGTGGGGGGTCTTTGCAAAGGAAGTCTACAAGCTTCAAGATTGTTCTGATTAAGGCCTCTTGCACATGATACTCCTGTTTGAGCATCTACTTTTTCATTTTTTATTTTTTTTGTGTATGTATTTGCGCGTATTTCCTGCAATTTTGCATATATGCATTTGCGAAAACGTATGCTCGTTCTCCGCAATGCATAAGGCGTAAATTATTGACCAAAAAAGCTGATTTTTAATTTTTTTTTTTTTCTTCTACTGAAGAATACACGATGCTTGTTTACGTGCCTGTGTGCATGAGCTGTTTTTTTAACACTGTAAAAAAATTTTTAAAAAACTGCAGTGTGCAAGAGGCCTAATAGGAGTAAACTAGAAATAATTGACATACATTACAGAAATGAGTATTTGAGTTTACACTTTGACCATACCTACATTTTAAGAGCCCTTTCACACGGTTTTCAGGTGTTTTAGCGCTTGAAATAACGCCTGAAAAACTCCTCCCATTCATTTCAATGTGACTTTTCACACCCAGGCGGTGCGCTTGCGGGACGGTAGGAAAAGACCTGCAAGCAGCATCTTTGGGAGCGCTGTATACAGCTCTACCAAAACGCCCTGCACATTGAAATGAATGGGCAGCGTTTCCAAAGTGCCTGAAAAATACTTCGGACTCGCTGCAAAACAGGCTTTTTTTTTTTAATCCATTTTGGGGTTAAAAGCACCCCGCTAGTGGCCGAAAAGTGGTGCAAAAGCGCTGCTAAAACTAGCTGCGCTTTGTGTGAAAGCAGCCTAAATAAAGTCACTCTAAATCTGTTTTCTCTGGATGTTTGTCCCAAGAGGTCTAAAAATCACTAGAAGATGTGTTGAATATCGCAACATGTGCAGATTGAAGAACACAGATGGCACATTTAGAGATTTGAATATTGGCCCTGTTGTTCACCACACGTGAATGGATGGGCTGTGATGATGGCATATTTTAAAATCGGAGGGAGGAGAACATTATGTAGAATATAGAACGCTGTCAGCGGTATACATGGTGATCTGTAGAAAACATCTAATCTCCTTGACTCTAGAAGCAGGCTTTAAAGTAGCTGACACAGGACTTGACAGGCCTTTCTTTACAAAGTTCCAGCAATGCTGTCGCTATGTTAAAATATATTTCAATGTTTTGCTTTAACTGTAGCACTTAATGTATTCGGCAGCAATCTTTTCACCCGTAGCTTTGACTGAAATATCACTGTATCTAAAGCTGGCCATACAGATTTTTTTTTTTTTTTCATTCAACCTTCTGGCTGAAGAAATCCAATGGCTTTCTCCATCCACACAACCAGTACAGATGAAGAAATGTATGATGTTTTGTATTCCCACACAGTGCCTGCATCGTAATTGAAGACCATGCATTTTCCACCCAGATCTTTCGACAAAGGTTGACTGGAAAAATTGAATTTAGAAGATCCTAAATTCAGTGTGTGGCCAGCTTAACCACTTCAGCCCCGGAAGGTTTTACCCCCTTCCTGACCAGACCACTTTTTACAATTTGGCATTGCGTCGCTTTAACTGCTAATTGCGCGGTCATGCAATGCTGTACCCAAACGAAATTTGCGTCCTTTTCTTCCCACAAATAGAGCTTTCTTTTGATAGTATTTGATCACCTCTGCCGTTTTTATTTTTTGCGCTATACACGAAAAAAGACCGAAAATTTTGAAAAAAAATGATATTTTCTACTTTTTGTTCTAAAAAAAATCCAATAAACTCAATTTTAGTCATACATTTAGGCCAAAATGTATTCGGCCACATGTCTTTGGTAAAAAAAATGTCAATAAGTGTATATTTATTGGTTTGCGCAAAAGTTATAGCGTCTACAAACTAGGGTACATTTTCTGGAATTTACACAGCCTTTAATTTATGACTGCCTATGTCGTTTCTTGAGGTGCTAAAATGGCAGGGCAGTACTAAACCCCCACAAATGACCCCATTTTGGAAAGTAGACACCCCAAGGAATTTGCTGAGAGGCATGTTGAGCCCATTGAATATTCATTTTTTTTGTCCCAAGTGATTGAACAATGACAAAAAAAAAAAAAAAAAATTACAAAAAGTTGTCACTAAATGATATATTGCTCACACAGGCCATGGGCATATGTGGAATTGCACCCCAAAATACATTTAGCTGCTTCTCCTGAGTATGGGGATACCACATGTGTGGGACTTTTTGGGAGCCTAGCCGCGTACGGGACCCCGAAAACGAATCACTGCCTTCAGGATTTCTAAGGGCGTACATTTTTGATTTTACTCCTCACTGCCTATCACAGTTTCGGAGGCCATGGAATGCCCAGGTGGCACAAACCCCCCCCAAATGACCCCATTTTGGAAAGTAGACACCCCAAGCTATTTGCTGAGAGGCATGGTGAGTATTTTGCAGCTCTCATTTGTTTTTGAAAATAAAGAAAGACGAGAAAAATTTTTTTTTTTTTTCAATTTTCAAAACTTTGTGACAAAAAGTGAGGTCTGCAAAATACTCACTATACCTCTCATCAAATAGCTTGGGGTGTCTACTTTCCAAAATGGGGTCATTTGGGGGGTTTTTTTGCCACCTGGGCATTCCATGGCCTCCGAAACTGTGATAGGCAGTGAAGAGTGAAATCAAAAATTTACGGCCTTAGAAAGCCTGAAGGCGGTGCTTGGTTTTCGGGGTCCCGTACGCGGCTAGGCTCCCAAAAAGTCCCACACATGTGGTATCCCCGTACTCAGGAGAAGCAGCAGAATGTATTTTGGGGTGTAATTTCACATATTCCCATGGCATGTTTGAGCAATATATCATTTAGTGACAACTTTGCGCAAAAAAAAATAAAAAATTGTCTCTTTCCCGCAACTTGTGTCACAATATAAATTATTCCATGGACTCAACATGACTCTCAGCAAATAGCTTGGGGTGTCTACTTTCCAAAATGGGGTCATTTGGGGGGGTTTTGAACTGTCCTGGCATTTTATGCACAACATCTAGAAGCTTATGTCACACATCACCCACACTTCTAACCACTTGAATCCAAAGCCCTTTCTGACACTTATTGTTTACATAAAAAAATAATTTTTTTTTGCAAGAAAATTACTTTGAACCCCCAAACATTATATATTTTTTTTAAAGCAAATGCCCTACAGATTAAAATGGTGGGTGTTTCATTTTTTTTTTTTTCACACAGTATTTGCGCAGCGATTTTTCAAACGCATTTTTTGGGGAAAAAACACACTTTTTTACATTTTAATGCACTAAAACACACTATATTGCCCAAATGTTTGATGAAATAAAAAAGATGATCTTAGGCCGAGTACATGGATACCAAACATGACATGCTTTAAAATTGCGCACAAACGTGCAGTGGCGACAAACTAAATACATTTTTAAAAGCCTTTAAAAGCCTTTACAGGTTACCACTTTAGATTTACAGAGGAGGTCTACTGCTAAACTTACTGCCCTCGATCTGACCTTCGCGGCGATACCTCAAATGCATGGTGCAATTGCTGTTTACATTTGACGCCAGACCGACGCTTGCGTTCGCCTTAGCGCGAGAGCAGGGGGGACAGGGGTGCTTTTTTTTTTTTTTTTTTTTTTTTTTTTTTTTTTTTCTTTATTATTATTATTTTTTTATCTTATTTTTAAACTGTTCCTTTCATTTTTTTTTTTTTTTTTTTTTTTTTTTTTTAATCATTTTTATTGTTATCTCAGGGAATGTAAATATCCCCTATCATAGCAATAGGTAGTGACAGGTACTCTTTTTTGCAAAAATTGGGGTCTATTAGACCCTAGATTTCTCCTCTGCCCTCAAAGCATCTGACCACACCAAGATCGGTGTGATAAAATGCTTTCCCAATTTCCCAATGGCGCTGTTTACATCCGGCGAAATCTAAGTCCTAAAATGCTCGTAGCTTCCGGTTTCTTAGGCCATAGAGATGTTTGGAGCCACTCTGGTCTCTGATCAGCTCTATGGTCAGCTGGCTGAATCACCGGCTGCATTTTCAGGTTCCCTGTTGAGACAGGAGAGCCAGAGAAAAACACGGAAGACGTTGGGGGGGGGAGGGGCATTCCCTCCCACTGCTTGTAAAAGCAGTCTAGAGGCTAATTAGCCGCTAGGATTGCTTTTACATGAAAGCCGACCGCTGGCTGAAAAGAATGATACCAAGATGATACCTAAACCTGCAGGCATCATTCTGGTATAACCACTCAAAGTCGTGAATGGCGTACCTGAAGACAAAAAAATGGTTAACAATAAAGCACAGTAAACGGTAAGGTATAAAAAATTGCATACCTGAAAAGCAAACATGATAAAACATAATAACAATAAAACATTGCAGAATAGAATACAGTAAAAAAGAGCATAACAATAGAGAGAATAGAGAGAGAGAGAGAGAGAGAACAATAAAACGACAACTATTTTTTTTTATTTTATATTTTTGTATGTGTTTTTTTTTTTTTTTTTTTTTTTTTTTTTTAGTAACTAACTTTTATAACTGTAACCGGTTCCAGGTTCGGGTCTCTCAAAATGCGGTGGCATCTTGGGAGACCCTGTGAAAGTGTGCCTAGTCTGTGCAATGCTGTACCCTACGCTAATACTCAACTAGTGAATGGTAGCGTTCAAAACATTCACCAATGCAAAGACCAGGATTGTCAGGACAGGAGGGACAATAATAGCGGGTGTCACGCCTATATCCGCGCTTGCTGCAGACACGACATCTTTTTTGGGGGGGGTTCGTTGGGTAGGGGTACTCGGGAGGACATAAAGAAAATGCCTCTCATGCAGCCGACTGCATTTGGTTGGGGATGTGAATGGGGGAAGTACGGGCGCTGCAGAAGCGGTGGGTTCCCAATTAGGATTGGCGAATGCAGCAGGAAGGGCACTATGGGCACGACGGGCCTGTGTTTGTCTTCTTGGTGGCAGCGGGACACTACTTGTGCTTGCCACCTCACCAGCTTGAACTGCACTTATGGGACTCGCCACGTCACCAAGTGTTACTGCAGTGCTGGTTTGACTACGACCGGGGTGTACTAGGCCGCTGGTGCTTGCCAGTTCACCAAAACGCTACCAAAAAAACTGTTAGCGATCGCAGGGATCAGGCCTGACTCTGCGAACGCTGCAGTTATGCGTTTAGTGTTTTGTAAGTGTCAGTGATCGATCGATACTGCACTTGGGTGGGCTGGGCCGGGCGGAGGGGCAAAACGCAGGTGCTAGCAGGTATCTGGGCTGATCCCGCTAACACTGCGTTTGTGGGAACCCTAAACTGCTGGGGACGCTAGTATAGATCTGATCGGATCAGATATTGATCCGATCAGATACTATACCACTAAGGGAGGCGTATGCTGCGTGCGTGGGTGTTAGCGGTACTGGCGCTAACCTGACACTGCTTGGGGCTGGTGCTTGCCAGTTCACCAAAACGCTACCAAAAAAACTGTTAGCGATCGCAGGGATCAGGCCTGACTCTGCGAACGCTGCAGTTATGCGTTTAGTGTTTTGTAAGTGACAGTGATCGATCGATACTGCACTTGGGTGGGCCGGGCAGAGGGGCAAAACGCAGGTGCTAGCGGGTATCTGGGCTGATCCCGCTAACACTGCATTTTTGGGAACCCTAAACTGCTGGGGATGCTAGTATAGATCTGATCAGATATTGATCCGTACAGATACTATACCACTAAGGGAGGCGTATGCTGCGTGCGTGGGTGTTAGCGGTACTGGCACTAATCTGACGCTGCCTGGGGCGACGCATATCACCGCCGGGCGATCAGGGGGCTAAACTTTTATTCGGTAATAAACGGCGGGTGCCCTGACACTATAAAATAAACGAACTAACCAGCGTCACTCGTAACAGTTATACGGTGATCAGTGGTGAAAGGGTTAACTAGGGGGCAATCAAGGGGTTAAAACATTTATTAGATAGTATATGGGGGTCCCTGTCGCTATAAAACGCTGACGGCGAACCTAAATATTTACCTCACTAACTAACTAGCGTCACCAGCGACACTAATACAGCGATCAGAAAAATGATCGCTTAGTGACACTGGTGACGGGGTGATCAAGGGGTTAAAACTTTATTAGGGGGGGTTAGGGGGGTATCCTAGACCTAAAGGGGGGTAACACTCACTGCCCTAACACTGTAACTGTCACAAACTGACACTATGCAGTAATCAGAAAAAAAAAAAAAAAAAAAAAATACTGCTAATGTCAGTTTGTGACAGGGGGGGGGGGGTGATCGGGGGGGGATCGGGGGTGTAAGGTATGCCTGGCATGTTCTACTGTGTGTGTTTGTGTTGTGTGCACTTACATGTCTTCTCTCCTCGGCGCTGGACGGAAACTGCCAGACCGAGGAGAGATGACATCACATCCTCTGCCTGTGTGAAACTACACACAGGCAGAGGAGGATTCCCATTGGCTGGGAGCGATCGCGAGGGGGGGGCCACGATCGGATGGTCTCCCCCTCGCCTCCCGACGCTCCCAGTCAGATGCCGACCGCCGCTGGCACCGGGGGGGGTCCGATCGGACCCCCCGCCCGCGGGAGGCAGATCACGTATATATACGTGATTCTGCCTGCCCGTGCCATTCTGCCGACGTATATCTACGTTAGGCGGTCGGCAAGTGGTTAAGAGCAATGATTACTAAATGCAACCGAATTCTGTGAAAACATGAATTCCTGACTTCACATAACCTCCGTTTCTTCGTCTTTTCTTCCAGGAAGTGGACGATAAGGTAGTAAGTCCAGAAAAGGCAGAAGAGGCCAAATTAAAAGCAAGGTATCCTCATCTGGGTCCTAAGCCAGGAGGCTCAGATTTCCTGCGGAAACGGCTTACAAAAGGGGTAAGCAACTTTAAAACCTTTAAAAACTTTTAAATTTTATTCCTGGAGGTTTCATTCAAAAGGGCTTTGGGGAGTTGTTAACTTCTGTGGCATCCACAAAATGCTGTTTTAAAACTATACTCCTGCATGCATTCTTCTGGATTTTGCTCTCTTCTTTAGTGTTTGAAATTGAAGTAGTCAGCTCCCCAGTAAACTGATGCATGCCACACAAAACTGTGGATCAGTCATCTAGCGACTTGAAGCCCAATTGAAGTTTCAGTTGAAGGCCTCCAGGGGAACTACTTTTCCTTTAAGCAAAAATCCATCCAAAAGGCAAAGTTCTTCTTTAAGGCCACCTCCTCTTCTCCATATGGCACATTTTTTTGGGAGGGGGGCGTAGATACCTGGTTTTGACAGGTACCCGCTCCTACTTCACCTAGACGATGCGAGTGGAAGTTCTCCTCCCTCCCCGCAGTCACTTGGGACATGTCACAGGTCCCAGAAGACTGCGGGACCATTTATGTCAGCATCTGCAGTTTTTGTAGCTGCTGACTTTTTTTAATACACAAATGTTTGGAGCTCCTTTTTTAAACTATTTTGAAGCCCAAGGTTCTGTCTGAGCCTGCATATCATTACATCACCTCCTCAGTTTTAGGAAGCAGAGAAAGAGTGATGGACAAGAGGTGGCTGGGAGTTGTGAGTGAACTTCACCTGACCTCAGGAGGAGGAAGAGATCTTCTGGACTCTGCCAATGATCAGCCCATCCTGCATTTTGTACAATATGCCTGACTAGATGTTATGAAGTTTTTACCATGAGATGACTCATGGGCCTGGTCCAGCACCCAGCTAGGAAAGAGTAAAATAAATTATTGTAAAGGAATTGAGAGGGGGGGAGGAGGGAAGAGGTACTAAGTATTTAAATTGGCTAATACATTGTGAGTGTATCAAAGCAAAAGGTGTTCCATGTTTTACAGTTAGCCTCGGTTCACACCAGAGGCGGCACGACTTGCAGGTCGCCTCACTGAGGCGACCTGCACACGACTGCCCGGGCGACTTGCAAAACGACTTCTGTATAGAAGTCTATGCAAGTCGCCCCAAGTCGCCCCCAAAGTCGTACAGGAACCTTTTTTTTAAGTCGGAGCGACTTGCGTCGCTCCCCTTAGAATGGTTCCATAGCACAGAACGGGAGGCGACTTGTCAGGCGACTAGGTCGCCTGACAAGTCGTCCCTGTGTGAACCGAGCCTTAAACACTTGGTGACTGCATAACTTCGATATACGGCAACAAAATGGCACTGCTGAGCCAGATCACGTACCTAGTACATGATCTGACACTTGCGGGTCTGGGCGTGCCACCAGCGACACGCTCCCGTTGTAATTCTATACAGCTGGAGCTGATCGGCGGGTTAGGGTACCATTAGGCACTACTGACAGAAGATAGGCTTTTACACTTTGACTGTAGCTGCTTTAGAATGAAAACCAACTGCAACACATTGAACACCTTTTGTTTTAAAACACCTGCAATGTATTTAGTGGATTTTAAACTGAGGGTTTAATTGGGCTTTAGTGCTTCCCAAAGTCCTCCATTGATTTTAGCTTTATTCAACTCTAAGGCCTCACTCACACTGGACTTTTTTTTTTTTTTTTTTTTTAGCCTATCTGACCATGCACATATAGGTATTTAGAAGCAGAAAAAAAACACTGCCAGTGCATCCCAGGAGCAGTGGTGTTTAGGCAGAAAAATGGTTTAGGCGCGTCAAGTACTTGAGCGTTTATTCATTTCAGTGGTCAGAATAAATTATTCCAGCCAATGAAATGCATGAACACCCAAGTGCTTGTCATGCCTCAAGCATTTTTTTTCTGCCAAAACATCACTGCCAGGAGGGAAGGCATCTAGGAGAGATGGCAATACATGTATTGTGCGTGAGACCAAACTGTCAAACCATCCAATGGCTGGTGTCATATCTGATCACATATGCAGCATCATGGCAGTTGTAGATTAAACAGAGGCAAAGATGACAGCTTCCTTGGCTGAAAACGATAGGAGGGTTTACTTGCACTTGAAACCTAGGTTCACACTGATGCGATGCGGGAACCAGTGCAATTACAGCGCCAGTTCCCGCGTCGCTCATCTCCTGCAGGCAGATCACACTGCCTTCTGCGAACCGCTGCGGGTGTCATTACATTGTCAATGACACCCCCAGATCGGTTCACAGATTGCAGTGTGAACTTGCACAGGAATCAGATCAGAGGGGAGAACACCCATGCGATCTGATTCTAGTGCGGGGAAAAAAAAGTCCCTGCACTTTTTTTCTGTGCGAATCTAATGCGAGTTCAGTCATGCATCTGAAATGAGAGCCAAAAATAAAAATCTGAGTACCGCGCTGTCAAAAAAAGCATGAAAAAGCAGCCAACACGACAATGTAAATAAAATGGTCAAAAAAAGGAGGGGGAGTGCAGCGCTATAAACAAATAAATACTAAGAATGTAATTGTCGACAATGATGTCACAATAAAAGAAGTTAAATAATATGTGAACAGTGGCATAAATATACATTAAATAGACCTATGACCAGTATAAAGATCAATAAAAATAAATGTCCATATGTGATGAAAAGGGACCACATATAATGGTGAATTCCTGTGGTGAGTGATCCTAAACCAGCATGTGACGATCGTTAAAATCTTGAGCAGACATCAAGGTGAATTGTGAATAACCATGAAAAGACCACCGAAAGTACTAGTCTCTTACAAGAAAGATTGGACTTGTACAGGTGTACATCTGACAAACCAATCAAGCTTGGAAGGTAACCAATGAGGCACCTATTCAATGTATACCTGACGCTGTATTCCATACATTGAATTGGTGCCTCATTGGTTACCTTCCAAGCTTGATTGGCTTGTCAGGTGTACAAGTCCAATCTTTCTGGTAATAGACTAGTACTTTCGGTGGTGGTCTTTTCATGGTTATTCACTTTGATGTCTGCTCAAGATTTTAATCGTCACATGCTGGTTTTGGATCACTCACCACAGGAATTCACCATTATATGTGGTCCCTTTTCATCACATATGAACATTTATTTTTCTTGATCTTTATACTGGTCATATGTCACTTTACTGTATATTTATGTCACTGTTCACATATTATTTCACTTCTTTTATTGTGTCGACAATTACATTCTTGGTTTTTATTTGTTTATAGTGCTGCGCTCCCCCTCCTTTTTTTGAACTTGCATCTGAGACATCGTATGTGATCGGCAGCACAGGTGCGAATCACATGCATTGTCTGTGATCGCACTGGTGTGAACCTAGGCTAAGTCTGGAGGAAACCAAGCACTGCTTATCACCTGCCCAATACCATCCCAACAGTGAAGCTTGGTCGTGGCAGCATGCTAAGGGGGTGCTTTTTAGCAGCAGGGACTGGGTCAGGGTTGAGGGAAAATATGAATTGAGCCAAGTACAATCAAAACCTGTTCCACAGCGCTCAGGACCTCAGACTGGGCTGAAGGTTCACATTTTAACATTACAATCCTAAGCACACAGCCAAGACAACACAGGCTTAGGGACAACTCTGTGACTGTCCTAGAGTGACCTGAAAATGGTTGTCCACCAATGTTCCCTATCCACCCTGACTGAGCTTGGGAGGATCTGCAAAGAAGAATGGCAGAAAATCACCCAATCCAGGTGTGCAAAGCTTGTCCAGTCATACCCAAGAAGACTTGTGGCTGTAATTTTTTTTTTTTTTTTATATCATACTGTAGAGTATAAGATTTGCTATCATTTGAGCCCAGTCTTGCCACACAGAGTTAATCCATCTCTGAGCAATCCTCTTTTATTGTTCAGTGAGACAATTCTTGACAAACTGAGAAAAACTTTGTCAAATCCTTCCCCTTGCTGTGAGTGACGGGTGATTTTCATATCTCGTGCACTAGCCTAAGAGACATGCAGTATTTTTAAATTCCCTCCCCCACTCCTTTCTTCAGCAGCTCTGCAAGGATTGGCTGTTCCACTCTTCACCATGATTTGGCATGCTGAAGTCATGTGGTTACTTTCCTGTCTTTTCACTGGATGATAGAGATCATAGCAGAAGTTCAGTGTTAGAAATACACAGGAGAGGCGTGGCCTGGACATGGCTGAGTGAGGCTGCTTTTTCCTTGAGCTCCCGTTCTCAGCCTCCTAACCCCGGCAAACAATTCAACTTACATCGGTATGAAAACCACCAAAAGATACAGAACAAGAGCAGTATCCAAAGGGATCCCCTCCATCCAAACCCCAGGAGAAATACACCGTTATTTCAGACAGGAACTCTCTCCCGGTGCCAGGGTCGCTGCACCACGAGGCTCTCCACGTGAGTTTCCACAGCAGGCCTCTACCAGATCTGCCCAGTTCCTCCCTGGGAGCCTTGATACCCCTCCCGGCCCGACATCTGGAACTTTGGAGGCCTCCCCACCAGAGAAGATGGCTCCCCCTTCCCCACCCGAACCGGTACCAGTGGACCAAGACATCCGCACACTCCTACAGGCGCTCCCAACCAAAACAGATATCGAGGCGATGATCCTCCGCCTTGAAGAGACACATCGCCGAGATATACAGGAGGTAAGGGGTGAAGTGTCCAGCCTCTCTGAAAGGGTTACACTAGGGGAGACGGCTGTATCCTCACTTGAGGACAGAGTATCGGCCCTGGAGCAGGCCCGGGACTCTCACAAAGACTCCGCCATATCTCTGCAGCTGCATCTGGAGGAAATCGAGGACCGGAGCCGCCGAAACAACTTGCGGCTCCGAGGTATTCCAGAAGCTGTCGGCTCAGATCAGCTAGCAGAGACAGTAAAGGAAATTTTCCGCACTGCCCTGGATGAATCAGGCACAGAGATAGAGCTGGACCGGGTACACAGAACCCTAGGACCGCGGCCATCAGATCCATCTAACCCGCGTGATGTAGTCTGCAGACTACACCGCTACCTACAGAAAGAGGCAATTCTGCGCTGTGCCTGGGAACACGGCGACGTTGAGTATCATGGAGCACAAGTTAGGATCCTTCCGGATCTATCGAGAGCCACACTGAAGCGCCGAGCCTTACTGAGACCCCTGCTTGAGCTGGCGAAGCAAAAGGGTTTCACTTATCGCTGGGGATATCCACTCTCTGTGACCTTCCGCAACGAGTCAACAGCATTCACCCTGCAGGCTACCACGGACCTCCGGGGACTCTTCCGCTACCTGGACACAGATCCGATCCAGATCCCAGACTGGCTGCAGATCCTCCCACGCCTGACGGGCAGATCGGGTCCTTCGGCTGCCCGAGGTCCGCTACCGCCGCGCCAGCGAGGAAGGAGGAGACGCCGCTCTGTCTCGGGAAATGTCGCACGTGAGTAGCCTAGACCGGCTGGATCCCCACTTTCCCCCCATTATAGGATGATCTCCCCACCCCTACAGACCCGAAAATAAACACCTTGAACACCCCCCTCCGAGTCAGCCCACCATAACCGGCTTCACAACCCGGACGGAGCCGTGGTGGGGAGGTGGAGGAGTTGGGGGATCTTTTTGCCGCCCCCTCTTCTCTTGTCCCTGTCATTACGGCGCTCCGGGTTGCCAGGGATAGGTAAAACTTTTTGCCAGCCAGGAACCTATCCGGGGAACTGAGCCTTTGATGATCCAGACGGCCCACAGATCCCTCAGTCAAATATGGACTCATAATCCCCTCAGCTGACTTAACCACCTATCAGCCCAGAATATACACGGCTAGAACTACAGAGCCAGAATTCCCTGAGTTGGATGATCTCTATGGCTGCCCGGGGTGCCCTCAGCTCGTGGAACCTTACGCCAGTCCGAAGCGATCTTCGCTGGTAGAACCTTATGCCAATCCGGAGTGCCCACGGCTCGTAGAACTCTATACCAGCCTAGAACACCTTCTGTTTGTTGAACAAGAGATCCCACTGGGTTGGGGACTACTCCGGTTGGACAAAATGGTTCCTGATGGATGGGGGGCGGCGGGGGGGAGGGTTTAATGTTCCAGTATACGACCTCCCGGAAGACGCATGTGGTTTTTTGGCAATGAAAGGAGATGTATAGTTGTCTATTCTCTCCAAGCAACAAGATGCTATTATAACCTTTCTAGATGTGAAATATACCACACACACCTGAGTGTACACAATAAGGGAAACATAGAAAAGATCTTAACGCTTCTCCAATATCGTGGTGAAGACACTTACTTGCATTTGTTCTGCATAGCTTGTTTCAACTAGTTGATGTGAAATGTTAATTTAATTACTGCTTAATAATTACTTGCTATTGTTCATTACTTCTTATTTATCAGTAGACCTACCAGACTGGAAAATTATACCGAATACACACACATTTCATAAATCTGCCGGGGGTGGAGAGAGACACTGGGAGGTCCGACTCCTGGCCGTGTCTATCCACTAACTCACTTAGGACAGCGTTGTATACCTGGGGTTTTCTCTCCGGACAACGCACTAGCAAGGGTTTTTTCTTCCTTGCACTCTTAGTATACTACCAAGCTGCACACCCTGGTGACAGCTCTCTAAATTTTCTATACCTCTAGTCTCCTCTCTATCTAGGGGCTAACTACCCCATTAATTCCCTAAATTACTCTCATTCTATAACCTCTTCCCCCCTCCCCCCCCCCTTTTTTTTTTTTTTTTTTGTACACCCCCCCTCTCTCCTATTCGCGAACATGGACACCCTAAACGTAATCTCCTTAAACACGAAGGGTCTAAATACACCAGAGAAGAGACGGATGCTCCTTCAAGATATGAAACGCTTGAAGGCAGACGTAATTCTACTGCAAGAAACACACTTCAGGGACAATACCGTACCAATCCTTAAAAACAAATACTTTCCCATTGTTTATCACTCTACCAATTCACAGGCCAAATCTAGAGGGGTTTCGATTTTAATATCAGCTAAGATACCATGGGTAGGACTAGATGCTAAAACAGATCCAGAAGGACGATATCTATTTCTAAAAGGCCAGATAGGTAACACAAAAGTGACCCTTGCAAACCTATATGCCCCTAATAATAACCATCAAGACACATTCATAACGCGACAGCTTGAGCAACTCATGCAATTCGCGGAGGGCCAATTAATTTTAGGAGGTGACCTAAACACACCCTTAACCCCATCTGAAGACACGTCCACGGGTACAACTTCGACCTCAAGAACACTACGCAAACGCATACAAGCGGCTCTACACTCGGCCCAACTTATAGACGTCTGGCGTCTCTTTCACCCGGGTGAGAGGGACTATACGTTCTTCTCCCGGCCTCACCAGTCGTACTCCCGTATCGATTACTTTCTAGTCCCGCATAGAAATCTACAAGCGGTGTTAAACACTAAAATAGAGTCTTTCACGTGGTCTGACCATGCCCCGATAGTGATGCGCTATGCCTTCGCTGACCCACACACGACTCAGCATTCGCCATGGCGATTGAATGAAAGCCTACTGCAGGACCCTGAGGTCTGCGCGGATGTAATGAAGGAGATTGGGTGCTACTTCAAATCCAACAGTACCCCTGGCAGTGACGCTGGTCTGGTGTGGGAGGCCCATAAAGCCGTGATCAGGGGTGTGCTTATTAAGCATGGCTCTAGGCTGAAACGTAAAAGAACAGAACAATTAAACACATTACTTCAGAAACTACAAACGCTAGAAACAAGACATAAAATGACCCCAACAAGGGAACTAGGGGCCGAGCTAGACACCACACGCAAACAGGTCATAGACATATTACACTTCAAAGCTAAAGCGGCATTACAGATATGCAGAAAGAAAGTCTATGAATCCGGCAATAAATGCGGGGGGATGCTAGCTCGGTCCCTACAACAACAAAAACTAGCGTCATATATACCGCAGATTAGGTCTTCCTCAGGAAAGGCGACGTCTATGCCCAAACAAATCACAGAGGAATTCAGAACCTACTACAACTCTTTATACAACCTACACACAACACTACCCGCCTTAGACAATACGCCTGAATACATAGCCTCGTCAAAGATGCCAACCTTACCGACCGAAGCCAGGGAATCACTAGAGGAACCCATCACGTTAATTGAATTACAATCGGCCCTCGGTTCCACCAAACAGGGGAAAGCACCGGGACCCGATGGTTTGACCATTACCTACTATAAGACCTTCCTCCCATCCTTAGGCCAATACCTCATTAAATTATTTAATGATCTTGGCACTGGCTCAAAATTTCACCCCTCCACACTCCAGGCACAGATCTCAGTAATACCGAAAGAGGGCAAGGACCCTACACCAGTGTTTCTCAACTCCAGTCCTCAAGGCGCCCCAACAGGTCTTATTTTCAGGCTTCCCATTATTTTGCACAGGTGATTTTTGATCAGTTTCACTGCCTTAGTAATTACCCCAGCCGTTTCATCTGAGGGAAATCCTGAAAACATGACCTGTTGGGGCGCCTTGAGGACTGGAGTTGAGAAACGCTGCCCTACACAGTGCAACAGCTACCGCCCGATATCCCTGCTAAATACCGATTTAAAACTCTTTACCAAGATCATAGCCTCTAGATTACAACATCACCTACCACAACTCATACATCTAGATCAGGTTGGGTTCGTACCGACCAGAGAGGCCAGGGACAACACCATTAAGGTTCTGAACTTACTCCACATAGCGAATAGACCTCAAACGCCAAGTATTTTCCTTAGTACAGACGCTGAAAAAGCGTTTGATCGAATAAGATGGAAATTCCTGTTTCAAACGCTGAAACACATTGGAGTGAGGGAAAAGCTGTTTAACTGGATTTCTGCAGCATACTCGAATCCGTCAGCTAGAGTCAGGGCTGATGGTGTTGTCTCAGATCCTTTTCCAATACGAAACGGAACCAGACAGGGATGCCCACTCTCACCCTTACTCTTTGTTCTAACCCTGGAACCCTTCCTCTGCCACGTGAGACTAAATCCAGACATCACAGGGATCACAATGCAGAATACCCAACATAAAGTGTCTGCGTACGCAGATGACCTGATGTTTTCCATTACTAACCCAACCATTTCCCTACCAAACTTAATGAAGGAGTTCGAGACCTATGGACATCTCTCTAACCTAAAAATAAATTTCAATAAATCAGAAGCAATGGGTATAGAAATACCACAGACTCAGCTCAGGTACTTTAAGAATACCTTCCATTTCAAGTGGACAAAGCCCTGAAGTATCTAGGCACTTATATCCCCCCGACACTCTCCCAACTCTCCAAACTCAACTTCCCGCCCTTACTGATCACTGTCCAAAAACTACTCAACAGCTGGAAAAACGGATTACATTCTTGGTTTGGTCGCTGTAACATACTAAAAATGACGATCCTTCCCAAATTTCTCTACCTACTACAGGCCCTACCTATACACATACCCGCAACATACTTTAGACAAGTACATTCCCTATTTTTAACTTTCCTGTGGGCAGGGAAAAGACCACGCCTTCCGAGACAGACTTTATCACTCCCAAAACACCATGGCGGAATGGCCATGCCGGAGATCAAAACATACTTCCTTGCAGTACACTTGAGTAGGCTTATCGACTGGTGCCGACATAAGGAAACCAAAGTATGGGTACAATTAGAGCAAGCACAGTCTGGGATTCCGCTCCATAGAGCCCCCTGGTGCAGCGCAACTCTCCCCTCACATATACGATCTCACCCATTGATTGGGCACACTACTAAAACGTGTGCACGTCTACTAACACAAACACCCATTTCCCATGGGAACTCACCTTTGAGACCCATAATAGGAAACCCTCAATTTACACCAGGATTAACAGACCCCACATTCCACATGTTGAGAGAGGCGGGGAGATATCAAGCTTCCCATTTTACCACCGAGGGAAGATGGACGACGCTGGCTGAGCTCTCGGACCCGGGCGGACTTTTCCGCTTGGACTTCCTGAGGGCCAGCCTACTTTCACACTTTCTTAGCAGTTTGACACCCCCAACAGTAAACGACCCACCTCTCGCTGCCTTTGAAGAAATTTGTACGGAAAAAGGAGTGCTTTCGCACACGTTATCACTGACCTATAATATGCTCATCTCACCACCAGGGGACTACCAACACCCTAGCTTTTCCAAATGGGAAAAAGATCTGAACTGTTACTTCACTACACAAAAACGATCACACATCCTCCAATTCATACATAAATCATCCATATGCACCAAGTTTCAAGAAACTAACTACAAAATCTTTACGAGATGGTACAGAACACCAGCACTACTACACAAGCTTTTTCCTGAAACATCGAAGCTATGCTGGAGATGCCAACAAGACACAGGCACGCTAATACACATCTTTTGGTCCTGCCCCCGGATAAGGCCTTTTTGGGAGGAGGTTCGTAGGGTAATACAAAAATTTACTGATCGCATCGTCCCCGACGACCCGGCATACTTCCTCCTACATGCTACGGATACTCCTGCTCGTATATACAAAAAATCAATTGTACGCCACCTACTTGACGCAGCTAAAGTATGTATCCCCCTTAACTGGAAATCCCCTAACCCGCCCTCCATTGCCTCTTGGCTAAGAAAAATAGAAGAAATTAACAAACTAGAAGACCTGATCCTCACGAATCAAAACAGAAGTGAGTTATACTCCAGGACTTGGCAGCTATGGAACGTGTTTCGATACTCAGAGGAGGGACAAGCCCTCTGTAGAGAGGACACAGGCACCTAATTCAGACCGGAAACCATTATAGAATCCCCTATTAAAATATTAAGCAATTAAACCATCAAAACATTAAACCACTAAATTGTTAACTGACAAACTGGAGAGTGGTCTCAATCGGAAAAGCTAAGGGCTACTTGTTCGCGAATACCCCCCCCCCTCCCCCCTCTTCTCTCTCTCTTCACTCTGTCTATTCTTCCTCCTATGAAAACGAGAAAACAGTAGGATGCAGGACTCGCCAAGGGACGTCCTATAGACTATACACCTCTATGTGCACTAGATGACTATGATACGATAAGGATACAGTCTGAGGAATACAGTCAACACGTATAGTTCTTACTCTCGGAGACACTACATACCCTGATTGTCTGAAATATAGCAACTCTGTTTAGTGGTGCACTACGAGTTGATTTCGAGATAAACACAACCAGGCTTTCTGTATGATCTTTGTGTAATTGTTTATACCACGCTGTTACGATGTTTATTATTGTTATGTCGGTCCCTGTGGACCTGTTTCCTGTGCTAAATAAAAAATTTAAAAAAAAAAAAAAAAAAAAAAGAAATACACAGGAGAAAATGAATATTGACAAGGGGAGTTTAGAGGTGGGCGGGGAGTCTACTGACATCACGACTCCACCCACCGAGCTCCAGACAACAGCACGTTTTCAGTTTTGCAGAAACACACTACAGTCCATTTAACATGGTTTCCAATGAATGTAGTTCACATCTGTGCATTTTATCGAAAGGGCAAGGGATTTTTATTTTTCTGGTTTTTGGTTCCATAGAATTCAATGTGAATTGAAAAGCATGTACAGGCAGTCCCCTATTTACAACTTACAAACGGTGGGAGACAACAGGAAGTGAGATGAAATCTACCCCTAGGAAGGGAAATTCACTCGTGTAAGAGTTATTATGGGAAAAAGGTGTCTCCACTGATGCTTTATCACCAATCCTTGTTTCCACAACAACCCAAAATTTTCAAAATCCAATTGTCATTGGTACAGAAAGTGAGGTGAAATCTTCTGAATATGGGCACAGACAGCAAAACAAACATTACAGGGGTGTTAATCCTTCCCTATGCTATCCAAAAAGCTTAAAAATAGTTTTTTGGGCTGCAGCTACACTTAAAAAAAAATGTACCTTTTCCGACTTACAGATTTAACTTGAGTACAGACCCTATCTTGTTTGTAACCTGCGGACCGCCTGTATTGGAAAACGCAAAATGCACCTGTAATATTCAAACTGCAACCTACATAGGTGTGAATCGGGCCTAAGTGCATGTGGTATTTCAGGATTTTTTTTTTTTCTTTTTTAATGAAGACATTTTCAAAATTCTGTTTTCACTTTGTCATTATGGGGTACTGAGTGTAGATTAATGGGGGGGTTATTAAAAAAAAAAAAAAAAAAAAACTGTAGTATCAGGCTGCAACATAACATTGAAAAATGTGAAGGGGATCTGAAAAAAAATTGCTTTTCAAGAACCAGCCATTTGTATTCTTCCCATTCCTAGTAATATGAATATGAGTAGACTGCTGCCTTTACATATAATGACAACAATTAACAATACATTTTTCAGTCTCCTGGATGTGATTACTGAAACAAAAGCAGGCAAATATATAATAAAAGGTAGTGTAAACAATAATGATGTGCTGAAGTGAACAGCAACCAACCATATGCCAATATGTAGCACTTTAGTGTGCCTAAAGTATTAATAGGTGATTATATAATTTTTTTTTTTTTTCTTTTGCACATCTTTGTTATAATTGCAAGGGCAATATTAAAGAGTAGGCCAAGTAACCTGTCTTTTCTCTTTTCCAGCAAAAATACTTTGACTCTGGTGACTATAACATGGCTAAAGCAAAGATGAAGAACAAGCAACTTCCTACTGCTGCTCCAGACAAGACAGAGGTTACAGGGGATCATATTCCTACTCCACAGGATCTTCCTCAGAGGAAACCTTCCCTTGTGGCCAGCAAGCTGGCTGGTTGAGCTGGCTTGACTGCATGAAAACCACCTCATTCCCATCTCTCTTCCTTTTTAACCTTCTGTTATTCTCTGATCCTCCTCCCTGTACACTAATAGTCAGTCTGACAGCTTAGCAGGCAAGAGTAGTGCAAGCTGCTGTCTTGAGTGTAGGATAAAATTCTCTAGTATCAGATTAGTTGTTTAAACCGATGCACTGATAAACAGGCCTGTTTCTGGTATAGCAATGTAAAGAAATTTACTTGAAAACAGAAAAAATTTACAAATGTACATAATGCCTACTGGTAGGACACTTTGGGTTTTACCATTTTAACGTCCGCTTTCCTTTATTCACTTAATGTTTTCCTCATACTGTACTGTTTTTCTATTTAAGATTTTTTTTTTCTGTTCCCCTTTTTGTTCTGAAGTTAAATAATTTTGTTTTAAGAAGCTAAGCAAAATGTCAAATCAACCTGGGTTCTAAAAATTTTTCTTTGTTTTTTTTTTTCTGCCCTTTTAACTTGAATGGCCTTAAACCTTTCTCAGCTTTAACGACAGGATTGGACTTGAGCAATATTTGCTCACACTGCTGTAACCTTTCGTACACAATGAAAGTGGCCCCGTTGAAGCTGGCATCTTTCCTGGTGAATAGCGTAGAATCTTAAGTTGAAGAGTTGGATGATGTGCGCATGTGCATAGACTGTTGAATTCACTTTTGTGCCATTTTGTAAATACAATAGTTTTGCACAACCTTTTTGCAAATGTGTACTAATTTTTACAGTTTACAAGATCTATATGTAAATCTGTAGCACACTTTAGCTCCTTAAGTCCTGGCAGCATTTTATTTCCCAGAGTTATTGCCACCATTCAGAATTCACGTCTTGTGCGTGAACTTAAAGCCCCAAAAGTTTGTCTCTTTGGGTTTTTTTTTTTTTTGTTTTTTGATAATTTTTTTTTTTTTTTTACGTTTTGGTAAGGATGCAAACCTTGAACAAAAATACTTGTTAGATATGTTGGAACTGCACGAAGGCCTGTTGATGCTGCTGTAAGATCACCCTAATGGAGGTGAAGCAGGGTATCCTTTATATTAGATCTGGCTTGTATTTGTAGTAACATCACTGATTGTTGATTTGGCTGTCAACATTGTGCAAATTGCATGCGTTTGCACCCGACTCCATTCACGGTGGTCCTGCATGCCACTGTTGTGATCCGCATGCACCCATCTGCGGCAAAAAGGGTTATTTGCCAGACTGCAGCACTTGCTAGGCCATGAAGGTTGATCTTCATCACTGCAGGTATTGCTAAGTAAGATCTTCCCCGATGTACAGTTTTCTTGGAAATGGTGTTCAGCAACAGTGGAGTTGCCCAGAGTTGTGTGCTGAGGATGTCCTCTTGTAAACATGGAGTTTGGAACAGGGTTGTGACCAGCATTGGTATGGATGATCATTTGGGACACAGATAATATTTAAGCAAAACAAAAACCTGTAATTTATTGGTAAAGCAATCTTATTATTTTGTTTCTCTGCTAAACCCTTGAGGTGTATATTATTACAGTGCTTATTGGTGTCCTGCAGTTGTTAACTGGTATCAACACTTAAAATAGTTTAATGTTGCATAAGACCTCCAATCATGCTGGATATACTGAACATTTATGAATATTGTTAATAAAGATTGCAACTGTACTCTGCCTTGTTTCTCAGGTTTATTTTTTGTTTTTTACGTGCATTAGGAATTTGAAAGTTCTAGTTGCCTGTCTAAACAATGCTTTGCCATCAATATATGGGTTGATTTACTAAAGGCAAATGACTGCAGTTGCACTCATTTTCCCTAGAGCTTGGTGAATGTGGTGCTTGCACATGATTGGATGATGGAAATCTGCAGAGCTTCTCTATATTCACTAAGCTGTGGGGAAAATGTTTGCAACTACACGTGCAAAGTCTATTTGCCTTTTAGTAAATCGACTCCATTGAGTCTGACATTAGGACCTGGTTCACATTGCAGCGATTTGACATGCCAAATCCGCAGCTATTGTTGGCAATGGCACCATCCAAATCAGGGCAACACCGCATTTGTGGCGCCACACCGATTCCCAAAAGTAGTTCCTGTACTACTTTTGGCGAATTTGAGTGGGATTTCAATAGACATCTCTACAGAAACCTGCAGAGGTGTCTCTGAAATCGCTCCCGTAGTCGGGGGGCTGACATGCGGGAATGAAATTGTGCGCATTAAGCTAAACTTGCACGATTTCATTCCCCCGCTGTCAGAGTGAATGTAGGCTGAACCAGTAAAGATGTAAAGAATTTCTGACACTTGCTGCATTGCCTGCTTTCTAAATTGGAACTACTGAAGCCAGAACAATACTATAGGTAGAAGAGTACAGATTGATGACTACATATTCCTTCAGTTAAAAGGGAAGTATGGTCTATGGGGAAAAACCCCTATACTCACCAAGTGGTTGCAGCATCTGTCCCCTGCCAGCTCTATAGTGAGAACTAAGCAATCAAACACGACGATCGCTCAGTTCTCCCACCTCTGCTCTGAGCAAAATGCTGTTGCTGTCAGTCACTGGCTCTCTGCTCCCCTCTCCAGTGCTCAGTGGAGCACTGAGCTGTGGAGGGGCGGGAGAGGCTGGCTCAGGCTCTCGGCAGATTGCTGAGAGGCTGTTCCAGGCTTCTGGGCAAATACTGATCACACAGTCGGGGTCTTTTTAGAGCCTGGACAGGCTCTGACTTTAGCCTGCTGTATGCTGAAAACGGGTCACAGGAGTATGGCTATATTTCTCCCTTTTTTTTTTTTTTTTTTTTTTATATATTTTAACGAGTATAGCTTACAATATTCCACATCCCATATTCTTTAAAAAAGAGGAAAAAAAAACAAGATCCTTGCATACTCTAGAGGGACTTTACTGGCAAAGCATGAGACAGAAACTTATATTAAAAATGTATAAATGCTTTATTACAATAATTTGTAAAATATAAAAGAAACCTGCTTTATACAGCAGTTAGAAGTGCTCATCACCCTCTTGAAGACATAAAATATGAGTATTTAAAGAGAACTAAACAAAAATAGCATTGATTTAATCCTGGTATCGTCACTTTAAAAAAAAAAAATGATTGTAATTAAAAAAATGTTAAATTGTATCTCCAGAATATCTTTGTTTATGTGGGGGGGGATGTAGAAAATATTTGTATTTTTCAACAGCTCTACTATACTATTTTTCTTAAAGCAAACATTTTCCCCATCTGAAAGAAGCAAAAGTTATAGCAAAGCAAATACATCCTGGGATATTGGACATTCACTGCGTTGTCCCGTAGCCACTCCTTTTGTTATCTTGGCTGTGTGCTTAGGGTCGTTGTCCTGTTGGAAGATGAACCTTCGCACCAGTCTGAGGTCCAGAAAACTCTGGAGCAGGTTTTCATCAAGGATGTCTCCTGTACATTGCTGCATTCATCTTTCCCTCGATCCTGACTAGTCTCCCAGTTCCTGCTGCTGGAAAACATCCCCACAGCATGATGCTGCCACTGCCATGCTTCACTGTAGGGATGGTATTGGCCAGGTGATGAGCGGTACCTGATGTCCTCCAGATACCGACACTTGCCATCGAGGCCAAAGTGTTCAATCTTTGTTTCATCAGACCAGAGAATTTTGTTTCTCATGGTCAGAGTCCTTTAGGTATCTTTTGGCAAACTCCAGGCTGGCTGTCGTGTGCATTCTACTGAGGAGTGGCTTCCGTCTGGCCACTCTTCCATACAGGCCTGATTGGTGGAGTGCTGCAGAGATGGTGGTTCTTCTGGAAGGTTCTCCTCTCCACTGAGAAACGCTGGCACTGCTAACAGTGGAAGGTGCCTGTCCCTACGCGTGGTGTCACGTGGCTTCATCAGGGAATGCTAGAGGGCACACAGGGTTGTCTTTAAATAGATTAGGTGAACTAAATGTACGGCGGCCATTTTCTCCAAGTCCTATGGGCAATTACCATAGCGGCCATCTTCCCAGGGATACAAGGGGGTGGCCATTTTCCTGGTTATCAAAAAACGGACAAACGTCAGCAAAGCTGCTGGCCTGTGTCAGAATCATATCGTGGCCTGGGTGATTAACTGAATCCCCCCAGTGTCCACTTATCCCCATACCAATAACGGTCAGTGTATAGATCGAGAGGATCAGGGGCTGTTAAAGGTTTAATATAACAAGGGAAGGTGAATCAAAGGTATGGATGTGAAATAGGGAGATTTGTTGGTACCTCACTATGGAAATACACCTTCCACTGTAATCAATGCACTCTCATGCAATTACTATACACATGATCATCCTAGTATTTCACTCAACATTTAATAAATAAAAAAATGATATACAATATCTTGTAATAATATAGTGAGAAGCAGTAAATGTATAAAAAAATTAGATAAATTATATAAAATGCCCATAAGGTTAAAATCCGGTATAAAAATGGTAATAATCAACAGGTCCAAAAGGATCACAAGGGGGCCATATTCTTTGAAGACTACCTTGCAATGGCAAAATATGATACCGTGAAACGGGGGTACAGGGACGGGAAAATGGGAAAAACCAGGAGAGGGGATGGGTGGAGTGCCAACTATCATAGCAAAGAGGTGCATATACATACAAGACTAAAAGTCACTCAAAAAGCAATTCAAATCGAATTCTATGTTAAGGCCCCGGGGTGCAAATGTGTCCAACATGAATATCCATCTGGATTCGGCCTGGCTGAGGGTCCTAACCTTGTGTCCCCCCCGCCAGTGTCTGATCTAGGGTTCAATCCCCCAGAATTTGAGATGGGTTGGATCCTTGTTGTGACATAATAAAAAATGCTTAGAGACGCTGTGCTTATCATAGCCATTAAGGATATTTTTCACATGTTCTTTAATCCGTACCCTAAGTGGTGTTTTTGTCTGGCCAACGTACTGGAGCCCACAGCTGCATTCTAGGGCATAGACAGCTCCTTCAGTATTGCAGCTAATAAAATTGTTTATCTTGTATGTGTCTCCCGTACTTGTTGATGTGAACACAAATTTTCTTTCGTTTGGCCTTCTCGTTTTCGAGCATGCAAAACACCTTCTGCACGGAAAAAAGCCTTTCCCGGTAAAGAAGGTATAGGTTCTCTTAGGTGGGTCAATTACATTTTTTACCACCTTGTCACGAATAGTAGGTGATCTTTTATATATATAAAGTGCGGAAGCGAGGGTAAGGATCCTTGCAACTGTTTATCTGCTAAAAGAATGTGCCAGTGGCTTTTAATTATCTTTTCGACTTTCTTATGTTGTGCGCTAAAGTCTAGAATTAAAGGTGCTTCCCCCCTAGTGGCTGTTTAGATTTGTTGGTATCCTTAATTCATTTCGATCCATCACAGAGACCTCTTTCACTTTCTTTTCTATAAATTGGCGATCATATCCTTTATTTGAAAATCTCAGTGCTAGCTTTTCTGCTTGATCTAGGAACGTGTTTAGCTGCGTACAGTTCCGTCTTAGTCATATGAATTGGCCCTTCGGTACATTGAAGAGCCAGTTCTTGTGATGACAACTCTCGATAGGAAGGTAACCTATTTCTGTCTACGTTTTTAAAATACGTTTGTGATCTAAGTCCCGATTTATCTTGTATAATTTCAAGATCTAGAAATGTTACCTTACTGTTGCTGATGTCCCAGGTCAGTGTGATATTTTTATTATTCATATTGAGTCTGTCCAAGAAGCAGGTGAGACGATCTGTATCTCCTTTCCATAGGATGAAGATATCGTCGATGTATCTTTTATAGATCACCAGTTCCCTTGGTGCATTTTCAAAGACACTATCCTCCTCCCACTGGGCCATGAATAATCCAGCTATGCTTGGGGCAAATTTAGCTCCCATTGCAACTCCGGTATGCTGCCGGTAGTACTTGGCAAGGATCCCACTAAACCATATTTATGTAAATTTTAGGTTTTGTATCGCTATGTCTGTCCTTTTTGGGTGGGACACATTTCCTGTTATGTCACGGAGATAGAAAGTGAGAACATAAAAATTGCTTCTGGTTCATCTTCAGTGTTTGGCCTCTGCAGCCCTTGATAGAGTGGTCTGTCAGAGTCCTACAAAAATCTTTTAGACAGATTAAGATTTTAGAGCCCTATAACACTGGAGCTGCCCGTGCGTTCACGGTAAAGCAACGCTTTTCAGCTGCTAGTGGGGCGCTTTTAACCCCAAAAAAGGGCTTAAAGACTCGCGTGTTGCAGCATATCCCATTCATTGCAAAGGGCAGGGGTGTTTTCTGAGTACTGTATACAGCGCCCCAAAGACGCTGTACTTTTTCTAACATCCCGCAAGCGCACAACCTGGATGTGAAAAGCACCCATTGCAGTGAATAGGAGGCGGTTTTCAGGCGCTGTCTAGCGCTAAAACGCCTGAAAACTGTCTCAGTGTGAAAGGGGTCTTAGAACAAGGAGAAGACTTTATGGACATTGACAGTACCTGAAAGTGGATAATGGGTTGGTTTACATAAGAAATGCCTAACCCTTGGACAGAAAGGCATGGTTGTCCAAAAAAATGGGACATATGCCTAAGTTTTCACAAAATGTATTATAAATGGAAATTTATGTTTTGAGGTCACTTATTTCCCTCTATCCATGATGCAGGTATTTGCCCCATGATTAAAAAGCAAAAAAAAAAAACAACCTTGTCCTTATTAAAGCCGAACTCCACCCCCCCCCCCCCCCCCCTCTCCTTCCCCAAACATTTTCTGTTTGCTTACTTTTTCCTATTCTTATTTATTTCTCTCTATTTGCTCTAAAGCCTATTGAAGGATGATATTGAGAAGAATATGGATGTCCAAACACAGTGATAGCCACACCAAAACAACACAGGTGGACTAGCCCCCCAAAAAAAGGAAGCGCAATAAACTGACACGTGTAACTTTTTGATTAAAACTAGTATCTGCAGAAGCAGATACATTAACCTTCTGAATTGTAGAAAATGTGTGAGCGGAAGACAAGGCCACGTCCATCCTTTGCAAATAAATACACCTACATTTGCTGAAAAGTGCATTTATTGCAAAGCATTCTAAAAGAACAAATAGGATCTTGCGAGCTACCATGTGAAACTCCATATGATAATTAGAGTAAATTAAAGGACAGCTACTACCATTGACCACGTCTAATATGCTTGTGCCAACCAAAAAGTAAAACAAAAAAAATGCTGCTCTATCCAAATGTAATCTTGTGGTTATCGTACTAAATACTAGTAATATTAACTACACTAAATAATAATTACCCTCTTATGTGATAAATAATTATGCATAATACTGCAATCCTATGTGATTAAAATTTGCAATCATATGCGATACTTCCAGTGACAGCCTGTGTATCATACACAACTCTATGTACATATATTATATTCATATGCAATGGAAAATATGCAACCCTATGCCATAATTGCAGTAATAACCTGTAAACTTGTACAATTCTATATAGTAAGTAAAGTGCACCAACATAAAATAATCAATATAGAATGAAGTAAACCATGTATTAAAGTGCTCTTGTGCCAAAATATATCATGCATTAATGTGTCTATACAGGAACGCAACATAAAGTCCATTCTTCTGGTTCTCATTACAGATGATAAAACAGTAGGTGCTCGTGTCCACTCTTGTGCTCCCCCTTTGGTGTATGCGCTCACTTTAGAGCGTGTGACCTTGCACCTAAGCTCGGTCAAATCACACTTTTAAACCACCTCTGGGTTTATGGTCAGCATTCAGATCCTTGGATGGTTGCTTGCACAAATATCCATATAGAAAACAGCGGAAACTGGATAGCGTGATACAGTTTTAAAATGTATTCAAAAATACAATCTTGCCTATAATAGGGTACTCACTTTTTATAGGTGCTAGAGCGCACCACTCTATACAAGCCAAACAATCATTAAAGCGCTGTAGTGGTGTGTCCTCTCCTGCCACTGTCTCACACACCGTCCTGTCTACACCATTTTTATGTGTACTATGAAAGTAAATGGTTGGACTAATTTACAGGAAAAACAGAGACAAGACTCCCAATCCCTAGGGCAAGACAAATGTGAAGAGAGAGACAGAGCTTTCTCTGGTGGAATGGGATTTTAAAGGGGGAGATAATGTGTCTGTTAACGGCGAGCCAAACCAGCAATAGTTAATATAAAAGTATAAATTTTATTGAAAATATTTTAAAATATACAATACAGAAATGACAATCAAGCATCAGGATGACCATGCAATAGCTTGTGTTCAGAGATCATTTGTGATCAACCAGCCAACATGTTTCGCATATATTTTGCTTCGTCAGGGCATTAAGGACATCACTGATCTTTATCTAGATTGCATACAAGATATTAATTATTATTGTATTTATAAATACATTTTAACCATGAGCAAAATAGAAACCATAATAGATAATACATAACAAAAGTATAGTTGTGCTCACCTAGTCTATTGCAAGTCGAAAGGACAAAAGAGCAGCCACCTCCACAGCCAAAAAGCCCCCTAGTACATCGTCTGGAGCAAAGAGCCCATGGGTGCCAGATCCCAATGGGCAGTGCCGATAGGGGAACTGGACCGTGCAGAATAATAAGCAGAGGTCTGGCAAAGAAATTAGAGATGATGAAGGGGAGATTAATTATTGATTGTAAAGTATATATGAAAAATATCTGAAAGATACATAGAAAAGGGGGGTTTTGTTTAAAGAAGAGTACTGTGCCATGGCATACATGTCTCCCACAGGCCAATAGGCAACCCCCCAGGTACAAAATACATGACAGGTCGCCAGCATTCACAAATATAAAACAAAAGAGGAGGAAGGCATAAGGCATATAGCTCACCTAATAGTTGAGTACCGGGGGACTTTGGGGTCCTGGTGATAGCAAGAGTAGCCAGTGCTTGCCCGTTCCGATGGGGGACTGCAGGGTGCGTCTGTTAGACAGCACACCGGTGTCCCCATCTTAAAACGGCACAGTCCTACCGGAAGTGAAAAGGTTGGAAACGACCTCCGGCATCACTTCCGGTCTGGACGTCCCTGCAGAACTGCGTGCGCACTTGCAGGAAGTGTGCGCGCGCATTGCCCACACTACGCTGGGGAGCGTGAAGGGCATGCGAGGGCGGACGCAAAGCTCCGCCCTCTTAGGCAGGGACGTCGGAATCCCCCTACCTAAGGCTGTATGCAAGCCAGGCAGAGTACGTGGCGGCATCAACTTGAAGGGGTTACTCAATGGTCCTATGAGGACCGCAATAGCAAATGAGAAACATATGTTAGATAAAGAAATATAATATACACAGAGCCACAAGAAAGCATATATAAACAAAAACCACTATATAAATGAGTAAGGGCGAATATAGTAATAGCCCCACTAACCACTAAGGGCATGAGAGTAGAGGGAGGGGGAACTCAATATGGAGAATGGAGATAGGGATTCTGTGTCATTATAAAAAAGGTTTGTAAGAAAGTGCTGTATTGAGGCCAGGTGGGTAAGTAGCCTGTTGGCTAAAGATCCATCTGGCCTCTTTCTGAAGGATCCTTTTGTCAACATTGCCACCCCTTTCGAAGTCAGGAATGACTTCTAATGCAACGAAGGATATATAGGTAGGGTCAAAACTGTGATGGAGACCAATATGTTTACATATAAGGGTATAGAGTACCCCTGCATCCAGATAATATAGGTGATGCTGAATTAGTTTGGCGAATGGACGTTTAGTTTTCCCGATATAGAAGACGCCGCAGCGACATGTGGCAACGTAGGGTAGAGACAGCTGGTAACACCATACTGCACTATTCAAGTTCCCATCCACGTCCGCTTGTTCGCAGCATACCTTTCAGCCAATACCTCCGGCTGCGACGAAACTGCGCAAGAGACGAGGACTTCGAACGGGAAGCAAAGGCCCTCTACCACAGACTGATCAACAGAGGATATAGCAAGAAAGTCCTCAAAAGGGCATACCAATGAGCGAAACAAAGTACAAGAGACACACTCATCTTCAAACAAAAAGTCTGCGATCCGAATCCTACTACTAAACTCATTACTACATTCACTGCTCATCAACACACTGTTCGGAAAATCATCAGTAACAACTGGCACTTCCTCTCTGAGGATCCCATCATCTCCAAGTATGTAGCTACCTTACCACAAATTACCTATAGGAGACCCCACTCCATCAGGGATGGTTTAGTCCACAGCCACCTGCAGCCCTCAGCCCCTCTGCTGGGCGCAGAGGGAGGTAATGGTACCTTTCGTTGTGGGCACTGTGAATATTGTCCATGGATAAAAGAAGGCATAGGATGCGCCTTCCCGAGAGGACGCTTCCATAAACTCAAGGCCTACGCGGACTGTGGTACCACTGGCATTGTCTACCTTGCCACATGTCGCTGTGACGCCTTCTATATCAGGAAAACTAAACGCCCATTCGCCAAACTAATTCAGGATCACCTATATTATCTGGATGCAGGGTTACTCTATACCCTTATATGTAAACATATTGGTCTCCATCACAGTTTTGATCCTACCTATATATCCTTCGTTGCATTAGAAGTCATTCCTGACTTCAAAAGGGGTGGCAATGTTGACAAAAGGATCCTTTAGAAAGAGGCCAGATGGATCTTTAGCCAGCAGGCTACTTACCCACCTGGCCTCAATACAGCACTTTCTTACAAACCTTTTTTATAATGACACAGAATCCCTATCTCCATTCCCCATATTGAGTTCCCCCTCCCTCTGCTCTCATGCCCTTAGTGGTTAGTGGGGCTATTACTATATTCACCCTTACTCATTTATATAGTGGTTTTTGTTTGTATATGCTTTCTTGTGGCTCTGTATATAATATAATTCTTTATCTAACAAATGTTTCTCATTTGCTATTGCGGTCCTCATAGGACCATTGAGTGACCCCTTCAAGCTGATGCTGCCACGTACTCTGCCTGGCTTGCATACAGCCTTAGGTAGGGGGATTCGGACATCCCTGCCTAAGAGGGCGGAGCTTTGCGTCTGCCCTCGCATGCCCTTCACGCTCCCCAGCATAGTGTGGGCAATGCGTGCGCACACTCCCTGCAAGTGCGCGCGCAGTTCTGCAGGGACGTCCGGACCGGAAGTGATGCTGGAGGTCGTTTCCGACCTTTTCACTTCCGGTAGGACTGTGCCGATTTAAGATGGGGACGCCGGTGTGCTGTCTAACAGACGCACCCTGCGGTCCCCCATCGGAACGGGCGAGCGCTGGCTACCCTTGCTATCACCAGGACCCCAAAGTCCCCCGGTACTCAACTATTAGGTGAGCTATATGCCTTATGCCTTCCTCCTCTTTTGTTTTATATCTGTGAATGCTGGCAACCTGTCATGTATTTTGTACCTGGGGGGTTGCCTATTGGCCTGTGGGAGACGTGTATGCCACGCTCCGTGGTTCTTGGCGTGCCTCTGTCCCACTGACTGGCCAGCACTGTATATAGTGCTTCACTATATGGACTGGATGCCATACTCTCTGACATCCCCCACCCATATTATTATTATTTTTGTTACTCCCCTTTTAAATATTGGTTTATACCTCTGGTTCTTATGGCAAGAATTGTATATATAAAATTATGAAAAAAGTTACATTTTATTATTTCATTAAAATTAGGTTAATGTGTGTAGATACCAGATGCCGACTTTTATTAAGTCTGACAATACCTACATTAGTTTGCCATCCAGGGGGGTAAACTATTTAGTCTACCCCTCATCTTACTGCCCACACTGTGGGGCAACTGGCACAGTACTCTTCTTTAAACAAACCCCCCCCCTTTTCTATGTATCTTCCAGATATTTTTCATATATACTTTACAATCATTAATTAATCTCCCCTTCATCATCTCTAATTTCTTTGCCAGACCTCTGCTTATTATTCTGCACGGTCCAGTTCCCCTATCGGCACTGCCCATTGGGATCTGGCACCCATGGGCTTTTTGCTCCAGGCGATGTACTAGGGGGCTTTTTGGCTGTGGAGGTGGCTGCTCTTTTGTCCTTTCGACTTGAAATAGACTAGGTGAGCACAACTATACTTCTGTTATGTATTATTTATTATGGTTTCTATTTTGCTCATGGTTAAAATGTATTTATAAATACAATAATAATTCATATCTTGTATGCAATCTAGATAAAGATCAGTGATGTCCTTAATGCCCTGACGAAGCAAAATATATGCGAAACATGTTGGCTGGTTGATCAGCTATTACATGGTCATCCTGATGCTTGATTGTCATTTCTGTAATGTATATTTTAAAATATTTTCATATTTTATACTTTTATATTAACTATTGCTGGTTTGGCTCACCGTTAACAGACACATTATCTCCCCCTTTAAAATCCCATTCCACCAGAGAAAGCTCTGTCTCTCTCTTCACATTTACCATTTTTATGTGTGTTGTATTAAACTTTTCCTCCAGCCCTGATGGAGGATTGTGTGCTCCCTGAAATGCATTGGCCGTCTTGTCCTGCTTGTTGTAACCAGTAATAGACTTTGAACTTGCAAGTTTTTTTTACTTGGTGTGTTGTTTGGTCTGGCAGCCTTTACATCAGGGGTCTCAAACTGGTGGCCCTCCAGCTGTTGCAAAACTACAAGTCCCATCATGCCTCTGCCTGAGGGAGTCATGCTTGTAACTGTCAGCCTTGCAATGCCTCATGGGACTTGTAGTTTCGCAACAGCTGGAGGCCGCCAGTGTGAGACCCCTGCTTTACAACATCCAGACTATTAAGAGATCTCTCCTTGGGAGAAACTGGAGTGGGACACAACAAAGGTAACGCAATATCCTCTTTAATGACTAAGTTAACCTTTGGAACATGTATGTTCCACCTGTGTATATAGTGGAGCATGTAACATGCTCCAGCTCCTGCATCACCCCTGTAACAGTGGTTGGGGGATCCTCTCCCCGCATCTATCACAATTAAAAAAAAATGGCGTGTCCATGCGGCGCTCAACCCACATTGCCGTTTCATTCATTAGCCACTGCGGCTGACTCCTTGTAATTCTTAATGAATTGCAAGGGTGCCGGTGAGCGTCCTCGTAGTTCATTGATTATTCCTGCAATTCAGTAACTGCCTGCCCATTTCAGAGGTATAGGCAGTGTACTGAGAGTCTGCAGTATCCTGGCATTGCACCTGCAATCTTCTGATCGCGGGTGCAATAATATGTAATAAATGCACATTTTTTTTGTTTTTTTAAAGGTGCTTATGCTTTAATTAAATGCTATGTTTGGAGTAGAGGGGCAAACAGGGAGCAACCCCTTGAATGAGAATGTGAATTGGTAGCAAAAGAATGTTAAAATAGAACAGACATGGCAGACACCTGACCCTTGATGGAATTAAGGGTTAAGCATTGTTCTACCTCCAACTGAAGGAACAGGTTCCACTATGATTGCCATTGCAACCCTCCTGGGGTCACCCTGATCAATGGTGTAAACCAGAGCCCTGGTATTGTCCAAATGAACCTCGACTGGATGACCTCTCTGAAAGGGGGCCTACTGAAGCAACAACAGACAAATTGCTCACAACACCAGGCAGCTGACTGGAAGTTTGTATTCCTTTGGAGACCAACAAACCTGAACAGAACTTCACCGCAACATTGCCCTCCAACAATGCAGGGGACAGAAACCATTACAACAGAGACATTTTAGTTTGAGAATATAACTTGATCAACTTGTCCTATGCCGTGATGATGTTTCATTGTAAAGTTCCAGAGTGCAGTTTAGCAAATAGATAAGCTTTAAGGGTGAATACCAATAACCACAGCACTTGCATGCAACTTTGTAGGGATAGGGAAGAGAGTTGTGTTTGAAGTTGCTGAACTTGACCCTGCAGTGTTGTCAATGGGGGTAGAAAGACATTGGCCTAAATGTTATCCAGGATAAGACCCATGATTTTTAAGTGATTTTTAAGTGATGCAATGGAATCTGAGTTGACTTTCTTATGTTCAAGATCCATCCAATGTCTTCCAAGGTCTATAGCAAATTAAAAATTCAAACAGAAACACTAAAACAAGCTCCTCCCCCTTTACTTTCTCTGACAGCAGAAACTTGCTAGTCTGACGGGCTTATGATGTAAACAAACAGTCCCCCTGATCATGTTTACTTAAAGCCCTGAACTTCAGGCTTGTGGTCATTATTGCAGTCATGAACTTGTTTTATTACCCTCTGGATGCCATGGCATTTGAGACACATCCTTGACAGTTAAAGGGTCAAAGATCTTGCTAAGAACATGCAAATAAATTAACATGGATAATCTGCCCATTTCCTAATAAACTGACTATGCACACATTGGCCCCAGGCAATAAAACGCACAGCCTGGGGAATGACCACAATAGTTTAAATAGAGTCTAGCACAACGTCTGTATGACTCAAACCATACGAAGCAAGTTAGTGTAGTAACATACCATCTGTTTTTTGGTTTACAGCAAGTATATTTTAAGCACTCTGAGTCAAAAGAAAACTGGTAATCTGCTTTTCATCTACTGCTTTCCACAGACAAGATAATTATTCAGTTTGTGCCTCAGGAAATAAAAAGCAAACACACACATCACATTATTATATAATTTTGTAAGAAAAATGAATACTGTGTACTTAGCAAGAGCCAGACTAACAAAAGCCCTTAGTAACATCCAATTTCTTTTGTTAGTACAAGAGTTGAAAAGAGTGTCATAGCATTTTCTCTCCACTACCTCTTGCAAGCATTGGGTGCACTATCACTATCCACTCTCCTCTCAGACACACACTGTTGCCTGTTCTACCGTTTGCACCTCTTGCCCATACATACTGTCTGCCTTCTTAACCCCTGCACATCTCTTCTGCTCATACTGACCTCCATCACAACCTCTACACTCTTCTCCAGCATTTTCTGCCCTGTCATACCCTCTGCACTCCTCTCCTGCACATACACTACTGCCTTCCCTCTTACCCTTTGCACTCCTCTTCTGCACATACTGCTCTCCATGGCACCCTTTGCACTCCTATCTTGCCACATACTGTAATTAGAGCTGGGCAAACGATTCGGCCTGAACATGAGTTTGGGCTGAATATTGGCTGTTCGCCCGTTCGACTGGCTCACCGAATGACCACAATGCACTGCACCACTGCATTGGAAGCCCTGATTGGCTGAAGCAATGCAAGCTTTGCCCAATCAGGGCACAGAGCACTGTCAGAGCCATGATTGGAGAAAGTAATTATGACTCTATCCAATCATGGCTCATTACTCTTAGTCCCGCCCCATGTTGTTCCATAGCGGCCATTTGCAGTGTGATATTGGCATGGAGAGAGATAGAACAGGGCTCTGCTCAGTGCTGCTAGCGAGTTAGTGTACTATTTTGCTTCTATTGTCAGTGTAGAATATCAGTTTAGTTTGAATCTAGTTATAGTTCAGTGTGAGTGTAGTGTGACCATTCATTTTTACTTTAGTGTCAGTTTTGTGAGTGTAGTGTGACCATTCATTTTTACTTTAGTGTCAGTTTAATTTGTCAGGGCAGGTTTCCTGTAGTACATATCAGTGCATTACTGCACGTTTAACGCAGTATATATCAGTGCATTGCTGCAAGTTTAACACAGTATATATACGGACATTACTGCACATTTAACGCAGTATATATCCTTGCGTTACTGTACATTTAACGCAGTATATATCCTTGCGTTACTGTACATTTAACACAGTATATATCCATGCATTACTGCACATTTAACACAGTATATATCCATGCGTTACTGCAAGTTTAATGCAGTATATATCAGTGCATTTCTGTATGTTTAACCACTTACCCACTGGGCACTTAAACCCCTTCCTAACCAGACCAATTTTCAGCTTTCGATGCTCTCACACTTTGAATGACAATTACTCAGCCATGCAACACTGTACCCATTTGAAATGTTTGTCCTTTTTTCACACAAATAGAGCTTTCTTTTGGTGGTTTTTAATCACCGCTGGGTTTTTTATTTTTCATGCTATAAATCAAAAAAGACTGAAAATTTGGTACAAAAAAAAATTTCTTTGTTTCTGTTCAAATTTATTGCAGAGTATTGGCAGAGTATTGGCGAGTATTGGCGAGTATTGGCAGAGTATTGCATAGTATTGCAGAGTATTGCATAGCATGGCAGAGTATGGGCACTGAGCAGCGCTGTGGTCTGGATCTGTAGTGCCCAGAGCGCTGCAAACGATCTCTCCCTCTCTCCTCTCACACTGTACTGATCGGTACAGAGAGGGGAGGGAGGAACCGGCGTCATGACATGACGCCGATTTGTTTACAAGTGATACTCTGTAATTTGATCAGCGTCCATTTACCATGATCCGTGGGACCCGGCGGCCATGGATGTTCCCGGGTGCGCGCCCCAGGGGCCGCGCGGGGGTGCGATTCTGTGAGGACGTCCATGGACACCCACCCAGAATAAGCCGACCACACTGTAACCGTCTTTCGGCTATGGCCAGGTCAGCATGTGGTTAACACAGTACACCCTGTTCCAAATTATTATGCAAATTATATTTCAGTGTCACAAACATTAAATATTTTGATTTTCAGTTTAACTCATGGATGGCATTGTGTCTCAGGGCTATTTTGATCACTGAAAACACTCTTGGACATCTGTGATAATTAGATTGCTAGGTGAGCCCAATTAAAGGAAAAACTACTAAAGGAGGGTGTTCTACATTATTAAGCAGAGCACCATTTTCAAGCATTATGGGGAAGAAAAAGGCACATTGAGGAAGACTTCTGCCAGATCCATACCATTACATAGCAGCAAACAGATATTTGAAGCTGCTGGTGCCTCTGGAGTCCCACGGACATCAAGGTGTAGAGTCCTCCAGAGTCTTGCAACTGTGCATAAACCTTCCATTCGGCCACCACTAACCAATGCTTACAAGCAAAAAGGCTGCATTTGGCGGAAAAATACATGAAGACAAATTTTCAAACAGTCCTGTTCACTGATGAGTGCCGTGCAACCCTGGATGGTCCAGATGGATGGAGTAGTGGATGGTTGGTGGACAGCCACCCTGTTCCAACAAGGCTGCGACGTCAGCAAGGCGGTGGTGGAGTCATGTTATGGGCCAGAATCATGGGAAGAGAGCTGGTCGGCCCCTTTAGGGTCCCGAAGGTGTAAAGATGACCCCTGCAAAGTATGTGGAGTTCCTGACTGACCACTTCCTTCCTTGGTACAGAAGGAAGAACTATGCTTTCCGTAATAAAATCATCTTCATGCATGACGATGCACCATCTCATGCTGCAAAGAATACCTCTGCATCAATGGCTGCTATGGGGATAAAAGGAGAGAAAGTCATGGTGTGGCCTCCATCCTCCCTTTACCTCAACCCTATTGAGAACCTTTGGAGCATCCTCAAGCAAAAGATCTATGAGGGTGGGAGGCAGTTTACATCCAAACAGCAGCTCTGGGAGGCTATTCTGACATCTTGCAAACAAATTCAAGCAGAAACGGTCCAAAAACTCACAAGTTCAATGGATCCAAGACTTGTGAAGCTGCTATCAAATAAGGCGTCATATGTTAAAATGTAATGTGACCTGTTAAAATGTTTAAAAAGTTAAAATGTTGTTCAAAGTTTGATTGAAATAGCTTTTGATTTCAGTAAATATGCTGCAAACACAACAAATGACAATTTTTTGTTTCAAATATTTTATTGGTAATTTCACATACAACTGTTACATTAAGTTCCATACATAGTTTCTATCGAATAGGTGACAGTGTACATAAAGATAATGTCGGAGAACATTGGTTTAAGGAAAACTGAGTATTAAGATAGCATGTATATTTCTAAATCATGCGGCATGCTGGAACTAAACACGTAGATATATGAAAGATTAAGGGGAACTACGATCCCTTTTTTAAACACTATAATTTTGGGCCATTCCCCAATAACAGTGGTGGGGGGGCCCTCAAAAGTATTGCATGTAACAGAGTATATTACCTATTTTTAAGTTTTGGAGGGTAAGATGGAGTGGAGAGGTGAGATAAGGAAAAGGGGTAGTAAAGAGGGGGTATAAGCGAGAGAGTTGTGGGTAGGAGAAGAAGGGAGGTAGGGGGTGCCGGACGGCCCGCGCGGGTACAGGAGCCATAATAGAGTCTCGGGGTGATGCCCAGGCCCACTTAAAGCGATACTAGGTCTTCATCAATGTCCGTTGGTAGAAAGTGTTCAACCCAGGGTCGCCAGACTCTGTTGTGTTGGGTGGGTTTATCAAGAATTTTTGCCTCTATTTTGCTATGTATCATTGCTTGAGTAATCCTATTCTTCATTTCGACTATGTTAAGAGTGGGTGTTTTCCAAGCCTTAGCTATCGTCTGTTTGGCTGCGGTGAATAAATGTAGGAGAAGTCGGAGTTGCGATCTGGTGTAGTCTTGTGGGAAAAGGTTGAGGAGGGCAATCAAATGACAATTTTTAGTTCTTTACAACCTATAAAGTGTTTTGAAACTTACTGTGCGTAATAATTTGGAACAGTGCATTTAGAAAAAAAACTGTTATCATTAGGAGGTTTGTTCAATAAAATTTGAATTGTACTCTTAATAGTTGATAACTTGAGAATTATGCTGACTGTTGTTTACATCAATTATTTAGGTAAATGAGAAAAATATCATTGGCATAATAATTTGGAACAGGGTGTATATATCAGTGCATTACTGCACGTTTAACGTAGTATATATCTGTGTGCTACTGCACGTTGAATGCAGTATATATCCGTGCATTACTGCACGTTTAACGCAGTATATATCAGTGCGTTTCTGTATGTTTAACGCAGTATGTATCAGTGCATTACTGCACGTTTAACGCAGTTTATATCCGTGCGTTATTACATGTTTAACGCAGTATATAGCTGTGTGTTACTGGACATTTAACACAGAATATATTAGTGCATTACTGCACATTTATCGCAATATTTATCAGTGCGTTACTGTACGTTTAACGCAGTATATATCAGTGCATTACTGCACATTTAACGCAGTATTTATCAGTACATTTACTGCAGTATATATCCTTGCGCTTCTGCATGTTTAATGCAGTATATATCCGTGTATTACTGCACATTCGTTTAACATAGTATATATCAGTGAGTTACTGTACATTTATTGCAGTATATATCTGTGCATACTGCATGTTTAACACAGTATATATTAGTGCATTACTGCACGTTTAACGCAGTATATATCAGTGCGTTTCTGTACTTATAATGCAGTATATATCAGTGCATTACTGCACGTTTAACGCAGTATACATCCGTGCATTACTGCACGTTTAACGCAATATATATCAGTGCGTTACTGTACGTTTGAAGCAGTATATACTTGTGCTTTACTGCACGTATAACGCAGTATTTATCCGTGCCTTAATGCATGTTTAACGCAGTATACATCAGTGCGTTTCTCTACATTTAACGCAGTATATATCAGTGCATTACTGCATGTTGAAACGCAGTATATATCCATGTGTTACTGGACAATTAACACAGCATATATGAGCATGTTACCGTACGTTTAATGCACACCACATTTACCTCTAGTGGTATTACATATCACATTAGTCCATACATTTTTTTTTATATATCTCCCTGTCTCCCTCGCTCCACACATATACTACATATCCATTCCTTGTGTAGTTATCTTGTCACCTAGGGACATTGTAGAAGCCTAGTCATTACCACTTCTCCAGGGCTAAGTCCTGATGTGTCTAGCCATCTTGTCCATATGCGTTCTCATGCTTCCTCTCTTGGTTGATACTCACCTATGGCGTCCTTGCCTCATTCACCTTTTTAGCAGGTAAATTTCTTTGTTCACCTTTTCACATAGTCCCTTTCTTTTCTTTCCTGGCTCACCAATATCACTTTTGCTACCTATCACCTTTTGATTTACCTTGTATTTCACAGACCCTCCCTCGTTATTGGGGCAGACTGTCCCATCTGCATCCTCTTCTCCCTCTCATCACCATCACCCCCATATGTGACCCACCTGGGGCGTTGCTTTGGGCTGTTTTTGTGTTGTCAGGAAGGGTCCCCTCGGCTCCGGGGGTGGTATTACTGGCCGACCTGGCTTTCTTGGCGGTGTCGCCATCGCGTATACATGCATGTAAGTTGGTGGGTCAGGTGTATATATGTGATGGGACATGTTTTACATTTGCCTACCTCTTTCTCTGAACTTTTTCAAAATGTGGTCTTTTCATATTCGTAGGTGACCCTTGAGATCTTTCTCCTGAAGAGTGACATAAAGGTCCTGAAACGCATAGAGCTTACAACTACCGAAAGGTGTACCTAACCATTAACTATGTATGGACGTTCCATTTTATTTGTGCTCTCTTGTTTTTCTCCTCTGTACTCTGTAAACATTGATATCTTTGTATATTATATGTTATATGCTATTGTGCTTCTCATTTATTACATGCTTGCAAACGAGTCCATGTTGGACCGCTTATTGTGATACAATACTAAGTATTTATATTGACCTTGTGTAATGCCATGTGAGAATGTATTACTTTTTTACAATTAAATTTGTCTTTTGCCCCATATCTATTGCTTTCATGTGCCTCATTCAAAGTCCCGCCCTACGTTCTATCTCTCTTTTCTTGTACCAAAATCGGGGTGGAGGAGGGGAGTTGAACGACCCCATAAATCCTCATTTAAAACCCCAACAAACAGTTCTCCTTGTATCTTATTAACAAACTAGGGATGGAGGCACACTGTTGCATCAATAATTCTTACTCCTTTACTTCAATGTATCGGTAACTCTCAAAATTATGTAATTATATTTCTGTCCCCTCTTTATTTTACATCCGTCCATGTTTTGATTTATATACTGATATATTAGTCCACATTTCATGTTTTTCTAACATCTTTTTCAAATAGACCATGCGTGCAAGTGTACGCTTTGGGGCCACTGGCTGTGATTTGCTTTGGCCGTGTCGCTCTGCTACGTCCCGGAGCCGCGACGCGCACTGGGGTTGGCCTCTTCCCCTTGATCTGACGCGGGGGGTTGGGCTTCCTCCACTGCGCGTCAACGTCATGCCTACATGCCGGATATCTGGCGTCCTCGTGGTGCGCTCCTACCCGGCATGCCTGCTTTCCATCTCCAGCGCTCGAGGGGCTTGACATGATGCATCCGGTGAGCCGCTTGGTCGTACCGGCGGTCTCCCCATGGCCCTTGCCCCCCATAGCTCGCTGGTACATGACGTTGGGGGCTCATGAACGGTGGCACTCCCTGCCTTGGCCTCCCCTTGATCTTGGGCTTCACATTTTGCCTTTTCTCATTCTTCCTCTCTTGGTTGATACTCACCTATGTCGTCCTTGCCTCATTCACCTTTTTAGCAGGTAAATTTCTCTGTTCACCTTTTCACATAGTGCCTTTCTTTTCTTTCCTGGCTCACCAATATCAATTTTGCTATCTATCACCTTTTGATTTACCTTGTATTTCACAGACCCTCCCTCGTTATTGGGGCAGCCTGTCCCCTCTGCATCCTCTTCTCCCTCTCATCACCATCACCCCCATATGTGACCCACCTGGGGCGTTGCTTTGGGCTGGTTTTGTGTCGCCAGGAAGGGCCCCCTCGGCTCCGGGGGTGGTATTACTGGCCGACCTGGCTTTCTTGGTGGTGTCGCCATCGCGTATACATGCATGTAAGTTGGTGGGTCAGGTGTATATATGTGATGGGACATGTTTTACATTTGCCCACCTCTTTCTCTGAACTTAGTAGAGGAACTAATAAGCTAGATATATAGAGGGAGAAGAAGAAGAGGTGAAAAGTTGAGGATAGATCTGGTGCGAGAAAGGGAGATTGTGGGGGTCATAGGGAAGGTGTGGGAGGGAGGGGAAGGATTGGGTGACGGGGGGAGGGGTCTGGGGTGGGGTTTTTTGTTAGGAATGTATTAAGAACCTGTGTATACTGTTGTTACTGCGAGGCTGCACCTTGCTAATTGTGATGTGTTTTAATATAGATAAAACTAATAAAGAAATTGAAATAAAAAAAAAACAAACACAGCATATAACAGCGCGTTACTGTACGTTTAATGCACTATATTTTCGTGCATTATTGCACGCTTAATGCAGTATATATCCATGCGTTACTACACATTTAACTCAGTATATATCAGTACATTACTGCACGTTTAACACAGTATATATCTGTGCGTTACTGTACGTTTAGCGCAGTGTAAATCAATACATTACTGCACATTTAACGCAGTATATATCAATGCATTTCTGTATGTTTAACGCAGAATATATCCGTGCGTTACTGCACATTTAACGCAGTATATATCAGTGCGTTACTGTACGTTTAACACGCTATATATCCGTGCGTTACTGCACGTTATAACGCAGTATATATCAGTGCATTTCTGTACATTTAATACAGTATATATCCAAGTGTTACTGCACGTTTAACACAGTATATATCAGTGCGTTACTGCATGTTTAACGCAGTATATATCAGTACGTTTCTGTATGTTTAACACAGTATATATCAGTGCATTACTGCACGTTTAACACAGTATATAGTATTACCCATTTACTATATTTGATATTTAATATCTCTCAGATATGTTTTGGGTTAAATGAGATTTCTTTGATCATGAGTGAAAGCTTTAACACAATAACGACAATTTATTGGTGAGTAGTAGAAAGTCTAAACTAATACACAGCAATCTATCTATAGCCTATCTAAAGGAAGAAAATCTTAGATTAAAATAAAATAATACAGAGTATATTCCTTAAAACATTAATCTACAAACAGTAAGAAACATAAGACAAACATTTAGATACAAGTACAAGGGAGAGTTCCCATATTTACCATTCCCATAGAGATTCCATTCTGTTAGCTGCTCTGCCATAGAGTGTGTTTAGAGTAAAAAACTACTATGGAGCTGACAAAATACATTGTTAAGTTTCTAGGCTAGGTGTGTATGGGCCCAGGATAGCATGCTGGGGAGGTTAGTGAAGGCAAATATGCATGAAGTACAAAAAAGGACCATAAAAAAATCAAGCTTGGATGAGGATAAAGGGGACATTCACAGCATATTAAATTCATGGTAATTATGGAATAATGAAATAAATACAATACATTAGCAAACATTAAATACATATAATGTGATCTTAAAGGAGAAAACTTACCCTAATATAGTCCTTCTGCAGGACCTGAATGATGGCAGAACAGGTCTCTGGAATAATGATCCCCAGAGCCTGGGGGGAGATGCCTGTCAAAAACTTGATTTCCTGCAGACTTCTCCCTGTCGCCAAGTACTGCAAGGTGGCGACTAGCCTTTGTTCAGGAGTGATGGCTTGCCGTATGCATGTCTTGTTTGGTAATATAAGGGGACAGCAAAGCCAACAGACGGTGAAAAATGGGGTGTGTCATCCGGAGATAATTCCTGAACCCCAACACCAAGCTCCCGCATAGCACAAACTCTATGACGAGTAAGTAACCACAACATAGCTTCAAAAAGGTCGGCTGGTCAGAACGAACTAACAGAACGCAGTGAAAATCAGAAAGAACCTAAGAAGAACGAGCTGAAAATCAGAAACGAGCGGACAAGAACGCACTGAAAATAAGATACCTACTAGAAATAGCACGTACTGAAAACCAGATGCGAACTGACTACATGCACTGAAAACCAGATACGAACCCACAAGCACAAACTGAAGAGCAGTAAGGATCGGAAAAGCACGAGGCTGAAAAGCGCGAATCGTCCCTCACCAAACTTCTACTAACACAAGATTAGCAGAAGGAGCCCAAAGGGTGACGCACTGGCTATTGAACTTCCTTTTTCTAGTCTCGTCGTACGTGTTGTACGTCAGCGCGTTCTAGCTGATCGGAATTTCCGAAAACATTTGTGCGACCGTGTATGCAAGACAAGTTTCAGCCAACATCCGTCGGAAATAAATCCACAGCTTGGTTGTTGGAAATTCCGATCATCTGTACGCGGCATTAGACGGCACTGCTGCTACACTTCTACTTCTTCTCTTCACCTCTAACTTACCTACAGAAACCCAGCATACAGACATTTTTTTACAGCTGCTCTCAGGACAAAGGAATCTTGAGCATATGTCTTGAACTTATTTTTTGAAACAAACAACTTCAGACATCCCAACCTGCAGAAACTCATTTTAGGGAGGTGGCAAACTCATTTCAGGGAGGTGGCGCTTCATGCTCGCAAACGCCTCCTCTCCCCGCGGCAAAAAATTTTTTAAATCGCTTTTTCAATATTTTTTTTGCAGTGCTTCTGGGGAAGGGGGTGGGGGTGGGTGTTATGTGGACGGTGTCAGTAGTTTTTTTTTTTTAATAATTGATTTTTTTACAATTTAATTTGTTTTTAATTTTTTTTTTTCACAATGCTTTTTGGGGGGAGGGGGTTGGGGCAGTGGACAGTGTTGGTAGGGCAGGGGAGAGTGGTGTCAGTAGTTCTTTTATTTATTTTTTTTCACACTTTTTCATTTTTTTAGAATTTTTTTACAACATTTTTTTATATATTTTTGGGGGGTGTGATGTCAGGGGTCTAAACAGGTCCCTGACATCTCTCCTTTGAGACAGACAAAGGGCAGACTGAGGACATATTTCCCAGTCCCTTTCTCAGCACTAAAGATGAATGAACAGGAGACAGAGGCTCCTGTTCATTCATAAACTGAGCAGAGTAAACACAATTTACTCTGCTCAGCAATCACAGGACACAGGAGTGATCTCGCTCACTGTGTCCTATTACTAGTTCCCCCCGCAGCTGGCGGGAGAGGAGAGGAGTGGGGGCGGGGGCAGAGAAGGACATGGAAGGGGCCAGAGGAGAACGAGAGGAGAGCTGTGATCACCGATCTCCCTGTATAGCTTTTTTAGCTGACAGCCACGGGAGGGAGAGAAGGAGAAGCGGCTGTCAGCTAAAAATAACTAGAAAGGAGATCGGTGATTACAGGCTGTTCCCAGCTGCACCGATCATTCCCGGGAGATCGGAAGGCTCTTTCGGGGTTTGCGGAAGCTGCCGCAGAAATGTGGGAGTCTCCCGCAACTCGCAGGAGACTTGAGATGTCTGCAACTTTATCTCATATCTTTTATCTTATTTGAAGCTACATTTATTTTGTATTTGAATGTACAACTTTTGTAAGTATTTTTGTAAATTTTGTGTGGAAATAAATCACACAGTTTGATTCAAGCTGACTCAGTTATACTAAGAAATTTGTCTCACAATCATCTAGGAAAGGCAGAAGAGTATTTTCACAGCTAAAGCTACTTTTTACAATCCCCCCTCCCCCTTTTCTTTCCTTTCTTTCTTATATCTACCTCTCTTCCTGTGCTCTAGTATTCTCTTTGAGACAAGGAAAGCTTAGTACAGCTATTTACACAACTGCTATACTTTTTTGAATTTTAGTTGTGCGGTGTATTAATTCATACGCCTACTGTATGCCCCCCCCGTGTCCGTCTTGGGGAAGACTCTATGGTGCACCTTCCTTGACCGTCCTTTGTGATCACTCCCCCATTCTCACCTTGTCATTAAACACATTGCTACCTGTGCATTTTCAATCTGCTGTCATCTTGTACTATGTTTTTGTTACAGATGTTATCAAATACTATTCCCCTGAAGAATTTTATTGGTAACTTCTCGTCTCTGGTCAAGCCTCTGACTGATATCACCAGAAAGGATGGTAACCCACAGAGTTTGTCTCCAGAGTCCATTAAGGCCTTTGAGAGTCTCAAGGCTGCCTTTGTTTCTGCTCCTGTGTTGGCACATCCTGATCCTGCGTTGCCTTTTATCCTTGAGGTTGATGCTTCTGAAACTGGTGTTGGCGCCCTTCTGTCTCAATGTCCTACCTCTGAGAGCGCTATGCATCCTTGTGGCTACTTTTCCAAGAAATTGTCACCTGCAGAGTGCAATTATGAGATTGGTCACAGAGAGCTGTTGGCAATAATTTTAGCCCTGAAAGAATGGAGACATCTCCTCGAAGGTACCACTGTGACGGTTCTCATTCTTACTGACCATAAGAATCTCACATTCTTGTCTCTCAGAAGGGCACGATGGGCTCTTTTCTTGTCAAGTTTCAATTACATTGTCTCATTCTTACCCGGTACTAAGAATGTAAGGGCTGACGCCTTGTCACGATAATTTTCCTCCACTTCCAAGTTGGAATCGGTTGCAGTTCTTGCGATTCCTCCTGATTGTATTCTGGCTACGGTTCGCACCAGTCTCCCTTCTCCTTTGGGTGGCAAAATTCTTGCTGCTCAGGTCCATGCTCCTTCTGAGATACTTTCATATACCAGATAAGACCAGAACTGTGTGGACTGCAACAGAGTGAAACAGACATAAATAGGTGAAAGTAAGTTTATTAAGGTAAATGCATATACATGTGAACACACCACCAATACAGAGTGAACAAACCAAACAACCAAACAGTGATAATACACAACCAGCATATGTAGCAAAAGGGAGTACCAGAATCATAGTCAAGCCAGGCTAGGGTCATAAATAGGAGATCAGTAGCTGGGAAGGGAAACAAACAGGACAAGAGAGGATGGATCACAGGAGGGACGGGTCAGGTACAAGGCTCAGGGTCCAGGGTTCAGGTAACAGACAGGAAACAGGATCAACAGGTTCCAGGAATCAGGAATCAGGTTCATGTTCAGGAATCAGGTTTCAGGATCAGAGTAACAGGATGCAGGCTGCAGATCAGGGCTCAAGGACAATACCAGGGCAACATGAGTGTGCACTTGCCGGGTATTTATACTGCAGCTCTGCTAATTAAGGTCAGGTGGCACCTGTCTGCAGAGGGGAATACCTGCTTCATACTGCCAGGATCCATCCGCTGGTGGACGTCATTACTGCAGCCAAATGATGACATAACACTAGCAGGGAAAGATTCCCCTGACAGTTCCAAACTGCCAGGAGACACCTGCTGGTGGACCCCAGTACTGCACGCCAAATGATATATCTTACCAGCAGACGGACCCTTTCCTGACAGTATCCCCCCCTAAAGGAGCGGCCTCCGGACGCTCCAACTAGTCTTAACTGTCCATAGTCTATGGCATCAGGCAGAACGGTGGAAGAGAGTATTTCAGGCTGGTTGTCAGGCACATCCGGGCAGACAGCTGGCACATCCGGGGCATTAAGCTAGGCAGCGGGCATCAAGACATCAGGCTGAAAGGCAGGCATCGAGACATCAGGCTGAAAGGAAGGCATCAAGATATCAGGCTGAAAGGCAGGCATCGAGACATCAGGCTGAAAGGCAGGCATCAAGACATCAGGCTGAAAGGCAGGCATCGAGACAACAGGCTGGAAGGCAGGCACCAAGACAACAGGTTGGAAGGCAGGCACAAGCTGGGCAGCGGACATGAACACACGAAGCTGGGCAGCGGGCAGGAACACATCAGGCTGGGTAGCGGGCAGGAACACATCAGGCTGGGCAGCGGGCAGGAACACATCAGGCTGGGCAGCGGGCAGGAACACATCAGGCTGGGCAGCAGGCAGGAACACATCAGGCTGGGCAGCGGGCAGGAACACATCAGGCTGGGCAGC